>NC_042615.1:298442826-298742826 GCF_901001135.1 Rhinatrema bivittatum
TGAAACATGGTCCCATGTCGGGCTCAGGATATGCATTCTGCAATACTCAGATGTTTCAAGGCAATGATTGTGTCCAACATTGTGCAACGCAACAAAGATAAGTTTACTCTTTGAATACCCTTAGTAGGGGTATGCATTTGTTTTCCAACGTATAGGGCCATATTTGTTGTATTCGTGGGGAAGCGAAGCGTATCACGATTTCCCACGAATACAACGAATCTTCGCCGAATTATTCGGCCATCTAAAGGAGACAATTTAAACAAAACCCCCACCCTTCTGACCCCCCCAAGACTTACCAAAACTCCCTGGTGGTCCAGCGGTGGGTCCAGGAGCCATCTCCTGTACTCACACCCTCGCTGCCGGTATTCAAAATGGCGCCGATAGCCTTTGTCCTACTATGTCACAGGGACTACCGTTGCCATTGGTCAGCCCCTGTCACATGGTAGGAGCACAAGATGGCACCAGACATCCATTGATCCTACCATGTGACAGGGGCTGACCAATGGCACCGGTAGCCCCTGTGACATAGTAAGGGCAAAGGCTATCGGCGCCATTTTGATTACTGGCAGCCGACAGCCCGAGTGCAGGAGATCGCTCCCGGACCCCCGCTGGACCACCAGGGACTTTTGGCAAGTCTTGGGGGACCCTCCTGACCCCCACAAGACTTGCCAAAAGTCCAGCGGGGAGCAACCTCCTGCACTTGGGCCGTCAGCTGCCAGTATTCAAAATGGCGCCGATAGCCTTTGCCCTCACTATGTCACAGGGGCCAACCGTTTATCTTCTCCTCAGTTTTCTTTTTCCATGCAGCTTAACAGTTGTTCGTAAAGTTTCTCTCCAAACTTTTTCTCCTCTTCTTCTTTTATTCATTCTTGAAATGATTCCATAACAGCACTTTTCAGTGCTACGATGTCCCAGAAAATACCCAGTTTAGTTTCAACAATTTTTTATTTGCAAAATTAACAACATCATCCCATGGGACTTGGGTTCTGAGTCCTGCATGGGGAACATCAGCACAATCAATATTTTGTAACAATGGGTGTATAACCATGTGCCAAACCAGTGAAAACAAGCAATTGAGAAAATAAACTGCCCCTCCCCACTCCCCCCTTTTCTTTCCCCTCCCCTTCCCCACCTGAGGTTCAAACCCATGGACCGGTGTCCGTGTGTCTTTGAGTGGTGCCTATGCAGAGTCTCAATGCAATCAGTCATTCAGAATTAAACTCCTGGCTCGATGTGACAGAGATTATATGTAGCTATTCCATGTTGACAAAAATTTCTGTCGATGTTGCAGAGAACTCCGAGATACCATTTTCCCCATTTGCATCATGTGATGAAACTATTCCACCACTGCCAAAAGGAAGGGGAGTCTGCCATTGTCCAATATCAAAGAATTAGCCGCCTCCCAACCATCCTCACCTTTTTGATTAAGAAACACTGTCCTTGACCCCTAACTTGTATGGTGGAAAAGCAGTCAAATAAAAGCAGTTTGGGAGAGAGGGTGAGTAGAATATTAAGTATTTCAGCTAAATAATCAATAACTCTACTCCAAAATCGCTTTATCATGGGACATGCCCAAAACAAATGGGAAAGGGACCCCACGGCAATATGACATTTGATGCATCGTGCAAAGTCTGACATTTTAGACATGTACCTGACCTGCGGTGAAACAAAGGCCCGGCATAGTAGTATGAACTGCATTTCCCTATAATACATAATAATTGAGGTAGTTGAAATCTGACCAAAACCAGCCCGAACAACCGCAGGGGTCAACGTGAATACTCCTTCTTTATTCCAACGCTCCACTATAATCAAACAGGCTTCAGAAACCCACGGTCGCCCCAATCCTTTGTAATAATTCAGCAGAGAGGGACATCTATGGGCCTCTGTTATAATTATGTGTGTTTGTGGATCCTTGGGTGCTGTGGAGGTGACCACACCCACGGGGAGGAGGCCCGTGAGGAGCCACAGCACTGGGCTAGACTCGTACTACACAAACACAAGATTTCTTTTATTAAACAGCTTGAAGAGAACCACCAGAGGTGGCAGTAGTGAGGCAGTCTAGTAGTTGCAGTCTCAGGGACCTCGGCAGAGGGAGCCCTTCTCTCCTTGATGACATCAGGAGGTTTCGCAGCAGGTCTCCCAGCGAGGAGATGCTGTGGATGAGATAGACTGAGAGTTAGAGTACTCACTTTGCTGTTGATATGCGATTCCACCAGGTCTGTTGTAGAAGGTACAGGCACCGAGGCAGGGAGAGCAGGCCCCCGAGGAGCGAGTACCCAGGTTAGCATATACCTCGAAGGGCAGAGAGAGAGAGAGCTTCCTGCGGCAGCACGGAAGCAGCAGAGTATTTATTTATTTATTTATTTATAGATTTTTCTATACCGGGGTACGTAAATAACATCACCTCGGTTTACATTCAAACAGTAATTCAGCATTGCGCTTTACAATATAACATAGTAACTGAACGAATACAATACAATATATAACTTTGTATTAATAGAATATAAGCAATATATGAGAGACTGTGGAAATTAGGATGAGTAGTTGAGGATTCAATTCATTAATAGTAGGCTTTTTTAAATAACCAGGTTTTAAGGTTTTCTTTAAATTTTTTGTGACATAGTTCCTGGCGTAATTCAGAGGGCATGGTGTTCCATATTGTTGATCCAGCAATGATGAAAGATCGTTCTTTTGTACTAGAGAGTTTAGTCAGATTGGGTGCTGGGATCTTTAGTTTGGCTAAATTCTGGAATCTCGTTGGGCGGGAAGATGTTTTGAATTGTAGTTGATCTGTGAACCAGTGTATATCTCTGTTTTGGATGGCTTTATGTATCAGCGTCATAGATTTATAAATTATCCTGTAAGCCACGGGTAGCCAGTGCAAAGACTGAAGAGCTGGAGTGATGTGATCATGGCGGCTTGTGTCAGTGATAATGCGGGCAGCTGCATTTTGCAGCATTTGCAAAGGTTGAATGGTGGCTTTAGGTAGACCCAGTAGCAGAGCATTGCAGTAATCAATTTTTGATAAAATAGTTGCTTGTAAGACTGTGCGGAAATCATATTGGTATAAAAGAGATTTAATACGTTTAAGCGTGTATAGCTTAAAAAAACCATTTTTTACCGTATCCGCGATGAATTTTTTAAACGTGAGATTGCTGTCAATGATGATACCAAGGCTGCGTACTTTCTGTGAAATAGTGGAGTTGTCTTGTGAAATATCAGAGTTGATCAGTATTGTATTTTTTGGAGGTGAAATTATGATAAGCTCAGTTTTATTGGTATTAATAGCCAATTGGTTGTCTGTGAGGATTGTTTTAATTTCTAATAAAGCTACCTTCCAAGTACTCAGTGCATTTGTGATTGTGCTGGTAATAGGTATGAATATTTGAACATCATCTGCATAGATGAAGTGTTGAAGACCCAATTTTGAAAGTAACCGGCATAGTGGTGTAAGGTAAACATTGAATAATGTGGAGGAGAGAGAGGATCCTTGGGGGACTCCTTGAAAGAGGTTTCTTGGCTTGGATTCACTTCGTCCACATCTAACGCTGTATGGGGTAGATTTTCAGACGAGCGCGAACAGCCTACTTTTGTTTGCGCTCCAGGCGCAAACAAAAGTACGCTGGATTTTAGTAGATACGCGCGTAGTCGCGCGTATCGGCTAAAATCCTGGATCGGCGCGCGCAAGGCTATCGATTTCGTATAGCCTGCGCGCGCCGAGCCGCGCAGCCTACCCCCGTTCCCTCCTAGGCCGCTCCGAAATCGGAGCGGCCTAGAAGGGAACTTTCCTTTGCCCTCCCCTCACCTTCCCCTCCCTTCCCCTACCTAACCCACCCGCCCGGCCCTGTCTAAACCCCCATCCTACCTTTGTCGGGGGATTTACGCCTCCCGGAGGGAGGCGTAAATCCCCACGCGCGAGCGGGACTCCTGCGCGCCGGGCCGCGACCTGGGGGCGGGTACGGAGGGCGTGGCCACGCCCCCGGGCCATAGCCACGCCCCCGTACCCGCCCCCAAAACGCTGCCGACACGCCCCCGAAACGCCGCGCCGACCGGGCCCGCCCCTGACACGCCCCCGACACGCCCCCTCCGAGAACCCCGGGACTTACGCGAGTCCCGGGGCTCTGCGCGCGCCGGGAGGCCTATGTAAAATAGGCTTCCCGGCGCGCAGGGCCCTGCTCGCGTAAATCCGCCCGGTTTTGGGCGGATTTACGCGAGCGGGGCTCTGAAAATCCGCCCCTATGTTCTGTTGCTCAAGAAAGACTGAAACCATAGTAAAGCCGATCCCGAGATACCTATTTCAGATAGACGGATAATAAGGGTGTTGTGGTTTACCGTGTCGAAAGCAGCTGATATATCAAGAAGGGCGATGAGGTATGATTTGCCAGCATCTAAAGCTTTTAGTAGCACCTCAGAAAGTGATATCAAAAGCATTTCCGTGCTGTGGTACTTTCTGAACCCATATTGGGATGGGAAGAGTATTTGATGATCATCTAAATAATCAGTTAGTTGTTTGTTGATGACTCTTTCCATAATTTTTGAAAGGAAGGGTAGGTTTGATACTGGTCGAAAGTTTGCTGGATCAGATGAATCTAGGTTAGATTTTTTTTATCATTGGAGTAATGATAGCATGTTTAAGTATAGAAGGAACTATGCCTGTGGTGATGGATTTGTTAAGAATCTTTGCAATAGGTTTTGCTATTGTAGAACGTATTGAAAGAAGAGTCTTAGTAGGCAAGATGTCTGTGGGGTGGAAAGCTGGTTTCATTTTCTTGAGAATTGACTCAATTTCAATACCAGTAGTGATCTCAAGATTAGTTAGCTTTGTTTCAAATTTATCTTGAGCGGTTGATGTAGCTTGGTTGGTGTGTAAAGGAGCAGGAAATGACTTAAATCGCGTTAAAATAGAATGTATTTTGTTATAAAAGAACGTAGCTAGTTCCTCACATTTTGAATCATCGTTGTTATTTAGATTGTTGTGAGCTGGAGCAGTAACAAGGCTTTTGACATATTGGAAGAGTGCTTGAGGGTTGAATTGATATTGGTGAATTCTGGAAGCATAGAAATCTTTTTTTGTTTTATCGGTGGTTTGGCGATATTTGTGTAGTAAAGATTTGAATTTTAATAATGTCGTAGAATTTTGGTTTCTGCGCCATTCTTTTTCTGTCTTACGTAGCTCCATTTTCATAGCTTTAAGATCGGGAGTATACCAAGGTTTTTTCCTTATAATTTTTTCAGAATTGATTTCCTTGGATTGAATAGGACAGAGTTTCTCTGCTATGTTACTAGTAATTTTAAACCAAGAACAGGTCTGAGATCTAAATTTTTGAGATCTTCTGATATCACATTATTAATTTCATCTGTTTGACCTTGTTTTCGGAAGTAGATGGTTTTTTTTGCTGTGAACATTAGTTGGTAATTGCTTTATTGTACAGCAGGTGTCAATTCGAAAGTGGTCCGACCATGGAATAGGAGTGCAGAGGGGAGGTTTTGTATCAATATGGGAGTTAGTAAAAATGACATCAAGGGTATGACCAGCTTTATGAGTCGGATTAGTCACAGCTTGTTGAAAGCCTAGAGCATTAAGAGAGATCAGTAATGATTCACAGGATGGGGTTAGAGGGATGCGATCAAAGTGTAGGTTCAAATCCCCGAGAATAATTGTTGGGAGGTGAATATCAAGGTTTTTGATAATAAATTCTGTAAGTAGGGATGGGTTATTCTCAAGTATGCTGGGAGGGGAGTAGATCAGGCAAATTTGAAGATCCTTAGATTTGAAAAGGCCAGTCTCCATTTTGGAGGAAGGGGAAGTATTTTGAACTGTAAGGTTAAATTTCTTTTTGGCAGCCAGGAGAATACCTCCACCTTTCTTTTTGTTCCTTGGAATGGAGAAAACATTGTAAGTGTCAGTGGGAAGTTGATTTATTATGGCTGTGTCTGTGTCTTTTAGCCATGATTCAGTGATCGCACATATGTCTGGCTTTTCATCTGTGAGGATATTGTTTAGAAGGGTGATCTTTTTTAGTAGAGATTGTGTATTTAATAGAAGGATGGAGAAAGTTATTAAACCTAACATTTGAGTGATAGGTGTTACCATAATAGGTGTTAATGTTCTGGTTAATGGAGAGTATTGGAGAAATCTCGCCGGTTTATAATTCACGTTGAAGTGTTTGATAGTAAGAATATGGCGAGAGAACATTTCTGATTGGTGCATAGTGACAGGCAATTCTGTAGGAATCTTGAGTTTAGCAAAATGGAAATGTTTTTTTGGTTTTTTTTTTTTAATGGTACTGAGTGAATGGGCGAGACGCAGGGGCAAGCTCTTTTATTGTTGTAGGGCCAAGAAATTAAAATTCTCTAGACGAGCAGGAAGTCTTTGATAGCAGAGTGGTCAGATATGGAAAGCCAATGAAGAAAGGAGAAGAAGTAGTAGTCCTGAAGTTAGTCAGTAGGTGAGGGTTTTGGGTCAAAGTGAAGCTTGCTGGAGTATGTCTGTGGTTAAGAGAGTTCCGAGTGAAGCTTGGTAGAATGTATCTGTGGTTGAAAGATGTCCGAGTGAAGCTGGCTGGAGTGTGTTTGTGGTTGAAAGATGTCCGAGTGAAGCTTGCTGGAGTGTGTTTGAGGTTGAGAGAGGTCCGAGTGAAGCTTGCTGGAGAGTGTCTGTAGTTGAAAGAAGTCCGAGTGAAGCTTGCTGGAGAGTGTCTGTAGTTGAAAGAAGTCCGAGAGAAGCTTGCTGGAGTGTGTTTGTGGTTGAAAGATGTCCGCGTGAAGCTTGCTGGAGTGTGTTTGAGGTTGAGAGAGGTCCGAGTGAAGCTTGCTGGAGAGTGTCTGTAGTTGAAAGAAGTCCGAGTGAAGCTTGCTGGAGAGTGTCTGTAGTTGAAAGAAGTCCGAGAGAAGCTTGCTGGAGAGTGTCTGTAGTTGAAAGAAGTCCGAGTGAAGCTTGCTGGAGAGTGTCTGTAGTTGAAAGAAGTCCGAGAGAAGCTTGCTGGAGAGTGTCTGTAGTTGAAAGAAGTCCGAGTGAAGCTTGCTGGAGAGTGTCTGTAGTTGAAAGAAGTCCGAGAGAAGCTTGCTGGAGAGTGTCTGTAGTTGAAAGATGTCCGAGTGAAGCTTGCTGGAGAGTGTCTATGGTTGAGAGGGGACCGAGTGACCGAAGAAGTGATATTACTGTGAAAGTAGAGTTATGAGCATTTTTTTTTTGAGTATTTTTTGTTTAAATTCTTCTTAAACTCAGTGGCTGCACGAAGGGGCGCACAAAGGGGCCAGCCCCTTTGTTGTGCTCCTTCGGCGCGCGATGCAGGCGCGTGGCGCCAGCGGTTCAGGCAATTTAAGTAAGTTTCAGAAATTTAAAACTCCCTCTCTGCTTTTAATTGGCTGCTAGTTGTTGGTGGGAGGGTCCAGGAGACGGAGTCACGCTGATGGGCGGCACGGCTGGCAGGCAGGCAGCGCAATCGGAGACTGGGCTCGCCAGGGGCAAGGGGAATATGAAGGCCTTACCCCGATGGGTCTGGGCACCGATCACGCAGGCCTTTCTCCCCAGGAGCTTCGCAGAGGCGGCTGAGCGGCAGAGCGGCGATAGCAGCAGAGGTCCGGGTTTAAAGGGATATGGCGCCAGCGGTTCAGTCAATTTAAGTAAGTTTCAGAAATGTAAAACTCCCTCTCTGCTTTTAATTGGCTGCTAGTTGTTGGTGGGAGGGTCCAGGAGACGAGTAGCATAGACAAGAACGGATTCGAGTCCTTGCTAACTCAGGGAGCTAGCAAATGAGTAAAGGTAGTATACCCGGATGGTGTGACGTAAGCATGAGGGAACGCCCTCGAGGTTCGCGCCAAGGGTGGTACAAAGATGTGGGTTGCGCGCACACCCTAGTAGGTACCTGGGAGGAGCAATGGTGGGAGACTGCACCATAGCCGTTCCGGGAACGCCAGAGAGGTTGGCTTGTAGACATGGTGGTAACCATCTTGCCCAGGTAAGCGGGAGGAGCCGTGAATATGGTGAGGCAAACGGGGCGAAGCCATCGAGGACCGACGGACACAACAGCCTCTAACTATAATAGAGCATTTATTGCATTGAAAACGCTGGGGGTTATTATGAATATAAGATGTAATGATGATGGTAAGAAATGTATTTACTGTAGTAATTCTGAATTTTTTGTCATCTATATTCAAAATTTTGTTATATTGAAAAAGCAAAAGTAAAAATTAAGATAAAAGAAAACGCTGGGGGTACGAGAAGCTTGTGACAGAGAAAGTACATCGTGTCGTATCTGTAGATAAGGAAAAACCTGCAATTTGGGCAGCCCATAAATATCTACCAGCTCCTGAAATGAAAGAATAGTCCCTTCCCTGTCCAGAACGTGACCTAGTTGGCAAAGGTCTTGACCCTACCAAAAGCGAAACACTCCCGAATGTAAGCCGGGGGCGAATGCATAGTTACCTCTGATTGGTAGTAGATAGGAGCAGAGATTAGGGACACCAAGCTTCTTAGTAACTTGTGTCCATGCCTTGCAGAGGGGATCTAGTAGGACATGGTGTTACAGTGAGGGCGGGAACTCATTCGTGGGGGCCTGTAATATTTAACATAAGTTTAACGGGGTTACCAGCGCCTTTTCTGCTTCAATGTTAACAAAGGTGGAACTGCCCAATACCCAGTCCCTAATGATGCGTAGATTACTAGCTATATTATACTGGCCCATATCAGGGACTCCCAGACCTCCACTTCCTCATCTGTTCTGCAGCCATCTCAAAGGTATTCGCAGCTTCTTCCCCTGCCATATGAAGATACGTACTGCTTTATTCAAGGCAGCTAAGTCCCTTGGTCTAAGTCGAAGAGGTAAATTCTGCAATAAGTATAACCACTTTGATAGAAAGATCATCTTAAACAAATTTACTCGACCTCCCAATGAAAGTGGCAAGTTATGCCAGACTCGCAGCTTGCCTTGAAAATGCTGAAGAATTGGGCCTACATTTAATTCCTAGAGCTGGGACAGGTTTGTAGTTATTGGACCCCAGATAGTGGAATGAGCCTCCAGCCCAGCGTAAAGGAAATTGGCTAGCCCAACATCCTTTTAATGCATCCGGGAACGCTAGGGCCTTGTTGCACTGGAGATGGACCCTTGGGCCGAGGTGGGGATGATGCTACCCGTAGGAGGGATCCTATGGGTCTCCACTGTCGGCAGGCAGAGTGGGCTGAAGGACGGAGGCCAGCTGGTGCTTCACCAATACCAGCCCTTGTTCCCCATGATTTGAGCCTTTGGGTACCAGGGCCAGCTGGGCTTAGATGGGCCTCCGTATGTCGTATTCGGTGGAAAGGTAGAGAGGTCAGCCTAGAGGCAGCAACAGGAAAACAGAGAAGTCTGTACTGGACGAGGCGGAGTCCCAGAGATCCGGGCACCAAAGTCAGACAGGGGGCGCCTGAGCAAGGACAGGCCGAAGCCTGAATAGGCCAAGTCCTGGACATAGACTGAAGAGGTGTCGTAGAGCAAGCTGGAGTCAGGGCCAGCAGCAATCAAGGAGTGGTGGCAAGGCAAGGTTGAGGTCTGGGCGAGGAGCGAGTCAATAGTGTAGTCAGGCAATGCAGAGGTCCGGGCTTGGAGAGAGTCAATAGGATAGTCAGGCAATGCAGAGGTCCGGGCTTGGAGAGAGCCAATAGCATAATCAGGCAATGCAGAGGTCCGGGCTAGGAGAGATTCAATAGCGTAGTCAGGCAATGCAGAGGTCCGGTCTTGAAGAGAGTCAATAGCATAGTCAGGCAATGCAGAGGTCCGGGCTTGGAGAGACTCGATGGGGTAGTCAGGCAAATGGAGAGGTCGTGTTTGAGAAGGCAATCCGAAGAAGGGATGGAAATCAGGAACGCAGGAAGAAAGGAGAACAGGAACTGGAACTAGCAGGGATCAGGAACCAGGAACGCAGCAGAATCACCAGGAGGCAATGAGTACATGACCAGCATGGAGACCTGTTGCAAAGGAGATCACTGGAAGCTGAGCCCGGCCTTAAATACTGGAGCTTCGGCGACTTCATCATCCGGGGCTGAGGCCAAGTTCCCGCCGCAGACCCTTCTTAAGTGACACAGATATGTGCGCACCTAGGGAGGGGCGCGGTACTGAATGGTGGTGTCTCTCCACGGGTCACGAAGAGAGGCCCGACGCGGAGCATGGAGGTCTGTAGCTGAAGCTGAGGCACCGGGAGCGGCCCGAGGATGGAGCCGGCGGCCCACCACCGCCAGAGATGAGGAACTAGGCCCTAGATTCGCCAGAGAGAGGTGAGAGAGCGGAACCGTGGCACTGCTGCAGCTGGCACATGCAACAGTACCCTCCTTATGCCCCCTTTGGAGGTCTGGGTTTTCCCAGATGGGCATGATGAAATTGAAGGAGGAGGTTTTTATTCAGGAAGTTATGAGATGGTTCCCATGAATTCTCTTCTGGGCCGTAACCTTTCCAGGAAAGGAGGTATTCCCACTGGTGGCCCCTACGGTGAGCATCGAGAACCTCATGGACCTTATAGGTAGTATTGGATTCCGCAACCAGCGGAGATGGTTCGGGAACCTTTTGTGAAGGCCAAGATAAGACAACTGGCTTCAGAAGTGATATGAGGAATGAATGACTGCGAAAGGTCCGATGTACCTCGGTGCAAACCTTTGGGAAGGTATTTTAAGCCAAATATACCGGGTGCTTAACCAGACTTTCTGGCCAGGAAGAAACTCAGAAGCAGAGTGTTGATGGATGTCCACAGACTTCTTGGCCCGGGACGTGGCTTGGTGTAAGCGAAGATTTGTCTGATTCCAGAGTGCCTTGAAGGCATCAGCAGTAGCTTGCGTGGCAGGAGAGGGTACAGATAATGGTATGGGTAATGGTGGTTGCGGTTGCTTCCCATAAACGATAGAGAAGGGCGATGTACCTGTGGCAGCGGCAATATGGGAGTTGTGGGAGAACTCATTGGCTTGCGGATGGTACACTGTGGTTAAACTGATGTTGATGCTAAATTTGGTACAGAAAGCGCGCCAGTGGACCTCTGTCAGAGACACTGTCCTTGGGGGTAAGCCGTGTAGCCGAAATATATGGAGAAAGAACAGGCGTGCCAATTCAGGAGCAGATGGTAGGCCCGGTAATGGAACAAAATGGGCCATTTTAGAAAATCTATCTATAGTATCCCATAAAGCCATGTGACCCTTGGATGGCGGCAAGTCCACAGTGAAATCCATGGAGAGATGTGTCCATGGATCTTCAGGAGCTGGAAGTGGCTGGAGCAAACCCCATGGTCGACCGACCGGGGGTTTCTGTTGAGCGCAAGTATTGCAGGAATTGACGTACGCTTTAGCATCAGAAACCATAGTGGACCACCAGAAGAACCACTGGAGCAAGTCTAAGGTTTGCGCTCGCCCTGGGTGACCAGTGAACTTAGAAACATGTGCCCACCGGAGGACTTTTTCACGGAGGCGACGGGGCACAACAGTCTTCCCAGTCGGGACTAGGTGAGTTGCAGACAAACAAATACAGGCTGGGTCAATGATGTGACCTGGTTCTTCAGGAGTATCTTCTGGTTTGAAGGAACGTGACAGGGCATCTGCTCGAAGATTTTTTCCAGGTGGGCGATAGCGAAGTTTGAAGTTGAACCTAGAAAAAAAAAACAGGGCCCATCAAGCTTGACGGGCGTTGAGACGCTGGATACGATTCAAGTGTTCCAGGTTCTTGTGATCTGTAAATATGGTGAATTTATGCTGAGCGCCTTCTATCCATGGGTGCCATTCTTCTAGGGGTAATTTGATAGCAAGCAATTCACGATCTCCGATGCTATAGTTTTGTTCCATAGAAGAAAATTTGTGTGAGTGGAACAAGCACAGAACTAGAGATACAAAAGTTGAATGTTGGCCCAATATCGCCCCATCCCCAATAGCAGAGGCATTTACTTCGACCTGGAAGGGGTGGTTTGGGTCTGGATGGTGAAGACAGGGTCCAGCAAAGAAGGCCTCTTTGAGGTGTTGGAAGGCTGTAATGGCTTCTGGGGTCCACTTCCGAGTGTCTTGGCCCTTACGTGTCAATGCGGTGAGAGTAGCCACCAGTGTTGAGTAATGAGGAATAAAACGCTGATAATAATTCGTGAATCCAAGGAATCGTTATAGTGCTTTAAGGCCCACAGGCCGAGGCCAATCTTGGATTCCTTTGAGCTTTTCAGGATCCATGGATAATCCTTGTTGTGAGATTATATAACCTAGAAAGGGCAAACTGGATTTTTCAAACAGGCATTTATCCGATTATACGAAAAGATGATTTTTGCAGAGACATCGAAGGACCGTGCAAACATCAGTGCAGTATGTAGCCAGATCCTTGGAGAAGACAAGGATGTCATCAAGGTATGCCACAACCTTAACATACAGTAGATCTCTGAAGATTTCATTAATCATCCATTGAAATACTGCGGGCGCGTAACAGAGACCAAAAGGCATCACCAGATATTCGTAATGCCCAGTGTTGAAAGCTGTTTTCCAGATGTCATCGGGGCAGATACGCACCAAATTGTAAGCTCCGTGCAGATCCAATTTGGTGAAAATGGAGGCCCCATGTAATCGATCAAATAACTCGGAGATCAAGGGCAACAGATATTTGTCTTTGTGGGTGATGGCATTTAAGCTGTGGTAATCGATACACGGCCTTAAGGATCCGACTTTCTTCGTAACAAAGAAAAATCCTGCTCTGGCAGGAGATGTTGAAGGATGAATGAACCCTTTAGCAAGGTTCTCTCGGATGTACTCCATCATAGCTTTGGTCTCAGGAAGTCACAGAGGGTAAGTACACCCTCTGGGAGGCGTAGTCCCAGGCAGAAGTTCAATAGGGCAGTCGAATCTCCGAAGAGGTGGTAGAAGGTCCGCCTTCTACTTCAAAAAGACATCTTAAAAGTCTGTATAAGAAGCTGGTATGCTTGAGGAGGTGGTCGCTAAAGGGATTGCAGGGGGTGGTACCACTTTTTGTAAACAAGCCTGTTGACAGGTGGAACCCCATTCCACCAGCTGGAGTGACCCTCAATCAAATTGGGGGGAATGACGTTGGAGCCAAGTTAGCTCTAGGACTACCGGGTGAATGGATTTTTCTAAGACCAGTAGTCCGATTTCTTCAACATGGAGGGTGCCAGTGAGGAGTTGAACTGGCTCAGTCATCAGGGAGATTTGACCAGGTAATGACTCACCATAAATCGAAGCAATGCATTAGGAGGTTTCCAAAGGATGGGTCTTTATACCCAAAAGTTGAACTAGATCCTTGAGGATAAAATTCCCTCCTGTTCAGGAATTTTATTGATTTATTTATTTAAAAACTTTTCTATACCGTCGTTTAGTAGTATACCATCACAACGGTTTACAGATAGGCACATAAATAAGTCTGGTTAGGATTATAAATTAGCTAGTAGGTGCCAATAACATTTCGGTTACATGATTCAAATAATATATGCTATTTGGATCGTGGATTGGAAATTCCATTTATATGAATAATAGGATATCCATATATGAGAATACTGTACTCTTAAATTAATCTTTAGGTATGGTATCTTTAGGAATCCATCAGAGTAAGGACAGGAAAGGACCAGGAGTCCCAAATCAGAGTAACTGGTAAGGACAGTTGAGGGGCTGGTGACGTTGTGCCCAAGTTCAGGACTCCAACTGAACTTAGGCCAGGGAGTTTCCCGGACGGACTGGGCAAGCCTGTAGGTGATGACCTGGTGCGACTGGAACATGCAACAGGCCTCGGATTTATCCCGATTTAGGTGGAGGCCAGAGAAGACCCCATATTCCTGAATTATTGCCAATAATGGAACAAAGTCAGCATGGCTTTACCCAAGGCAAGTCTTGCCTCACAAATCTGCTTCACTTTTTTTGAAGGAGTTAATAAACATGTGGATAAAGGTGAACCGGTAGATGTAGTGTACTTGGATTTTCAGAAGGCATTTGACAAAGTTCCTCATGAGAGGCTTCTAGGAAAAGTAAAAAGTCATGAGATAGGTGGCGATGTCCTTTCGTGGATTACAAACTGGCTAAAAGACAGGAAACATAGAGTAGGATTAAATGGACAATTTTCTCAGTGGAAGGGAGTGGGCAGTGGAGTGCCTCAGGGATCTGTACTGGGACCCTTACTTTTCAATATATTTATAAATGATCTGGAAAGAAATATGACGCGTGAGGTAATCAAATTTGCAGATGATACAAAATTGTTCAGAGTAGTTAAATCACAAGCAGATTGTGATAAAATGCAGGAAGACCTTGTGAGGCTGGAAAATTGGGCATCTAAATGGCAGATGAAATTTAATGTGGACAAGTGCAAGGTGATGCATATAGGGAAAAATAACCCATGCTATAGTTACACAATGTTAGGTTCCATATTAGGTGCTTCTACCCAAGAAAGAGATTTAGGCGTCATAGTGGATAACACATTGAAATCGTCAGTTCAGTGTGTTGCGGCAGTCAAAAAAGCAAACAGAATGTTGGGAATTATTAGAAAGGGAATGGTGAATAAAACAGAAAATGTCATAATTCCTCTGTATCGCTCCTTGGTGAGACCGCACCTTGAATATTGTGTACAATTCTGGTCGCCGCATCTCAAAAAAGATATAATTGCGATGGAGAAGGTACAGAGAAGGGCTACCAAAATGATAAAGGGAATGGAATAGCTCCTCTATGAGGAAAGACTAAAGAGGTTAGGACTTTTCAGCTTGGAGAAGAGACGGCTGAGGGGGGATATGATAGAGGTGTTTAAAATCATGAGAGGTCTAGAATGGGTAGACGTGAATCGGTTTTTTACTCTCTCGGATAATAGAAAGACTAGGAGGCACTCCATGAAGTTAGCATGTGGCAAATTTAAAACTAATCGGAGAAAGTTCTTTTTCACTCAACGCACAATTAAACTCTAGAATTTGTTGCCAGAGGATGTGGTTAGTGCAGTTAGTATAGCTGTGTTTAAAAAAGGATTGGATAAGTTCTTGGACGAGAAGTCCATTACCTGCTATTAATTAAGTTGACATATAATAACCACCGCTATTATTAACAATGGTAACATGGACTAGACTTAGTTTTTGGGTACTTGCCAGGTTCTTATGACCTGGATTGGCCACGGTTGGAAACAGGATTCTGGGCTAGATGGACCCTTGGTCTGACCCAGTATGGCATATTCTTATGTTCTTATGTTCTTAAGTTTGTAAGGGATCATTGTGGATCTGTCAAAAAGACTAATATATCATCGGCAAATGCCGCATATTTAAATATTGATTCCTCAAATTTAACCCCCCTTATTGATTGGGTGGCCTGAATAGTTAGGAGTAACAGTTCCAGTGTCATCAAGACGAGCAAAGGTGAAAGAGGACATTCCTGCCGAGTACCCCTATTGGGAATGGACTCAAAAGGGCTCTATTCATAGTTATAACCACCATAGGGTTCCTATATAGTACTTGTATAGTGTCGTTAAAAAACCCCACCAGGCCTATGTCGGCTAAACACTGAAACAAGTAATCCCACTCGACCCTGTCAAACGCCTTTTCAGCATTAAAACTCCCCACTAAAAATGACTTGTCTATCCTGGTACAAAGTGCTACATCATTTAGTACCTTATGTATATTGGTTGAAGCATAATGCTTATGGACAAAACCCACTTGTCCCATAGCAACTAACGAGGGTAAAATGGTGGCCAACCAATCCACTAGTATTTTTGCCATTAGCTTTTGGACAAATTTTAATAGGGAGATGGGGCAGTATGAGGTTGGGGACAAAGGATCATTCCCTGGCTTAGGGATAAGGGTTATTTTTGCGGAGTTCACATGGGGCAGGTACGTCCCTGTGGTATGAGTGTATTAAATGTCTGAGCTAATGGGGTCTCCACCAGATCTCCAATGGCATTGTAGAACTCTGCCGTGAACCCATCGGGTCCAGGAGCTTTGAGGCGTTTTGCCTGCTGTATAGCAGTTGTGACCTCTACTGCCAAGATTGGCCTATTCAACTAAAAGCGTTGGTCTCCTCTAATCTTAGGTAGTGTAATATGTGACTTAAAGTTATCATATCGATCAACATTTCCTCCTTCTGTCCCATATAGGTCGGAGTAGTAGGTCTGGAAACTTTCTAGGATAGTGGGTGTGTCAGTCATCACCCTGCCCATGGAGGTCCGCAATGCAGCGATATGCCACGAGGTTCGGGAAGTTTTGATCAAGTTTTCTAATAATTTCCTGGACTTGTTCCCATACTGATACAATTTTAAATTGGTAGTATAGTATACTTTTCTTTGCCCTCTGATGAATAAGGGAATTTAGTTCCATCTGGATAGACAGATAACGCTCTCGGTTAACTGTGATGTGGGCTCTAAGTAAGGCCTTTTTTGCCTGCTGCAGCTGGGCTCCAAGAACCAGCAGGCGCTTATCCAAAGTTTTCCTATGATGAGCTAAATATGATATAATATCCCCTCACAATACTGCCTTGGCCACATACCAAATAGCACTGGATCTTCTGAGTGAGCGCTATTTAGCTCTGCATAGTCTTTCCACTTAGATTAGATAAAATTGTGGGATTGGGAATCATCAACTAAAAAATAAGGGAGCCTCCATGGTCAGGGGGAAGAAGTGATGGCAGTCCCCACCAAGTCCATCCAGATGGGCGCATGATCAGAGATGATAATGTCATCTATACCTGTTCCAGCTAACTTGGAAAAGGCATGGGCACTCACCAAAAGGTAGTCCAATCTAGAGTGGGTGGGGTGAGCCCTAGACAGATGTGTAAATTCCCTCTAAGTAGGATGTAGGATCCTCCATTCATCTATCAGGTGAAGAGACCCTTCAAAAAAAGTGATCCCTTTGCTCGAGCCCCGGTCAGTGGAAGCAGCGGGGGACCTATCCAAACATGAGTCCCAAATTGCGTTAAAGTCCTCACCTATCACCAAAGTAGAATTTATGTAAAGTAGTAATAAGCTATAAATTTCTTGAAAAAATGCCAGATTGTACACATTAGAGGCAGAAAGATTACAGTGAATTAGGGGCATATGATTCAATTCTGCTATTAATATTACATAGCGACCTAAGGGGTCTGTGAGTTCTCTCTGTACTTTTAAGTGGAGGCTCTTATGGACCAGTATGACTACACCGGCCGATCTGGGCAAGGCAGATGTGAAATGGACCTCTCTCACCCAATGTTGACGCAATTTCCCGTGTTCTATATCAGTGAGGGGTGTCTCCTGTAAAAACATTATATCCGCAGATTTTTTTTTTAAACACTGTTAAAATTTTTGTTCTCTTGATCGGGGAGTTTATGCCACAAACATTCCAGGAGTAAATATGGATTCTCTGCTTATTCATTGCTGGTTAGGTTCTAATGAGAAGGACCCTGGCTTAGATAATTGCTGACAGAGGAGGGCGACTCTCCCAGCCGGGGCCACCCTCCTTTTCCAACAACGAGAGGATGCTCTGCATTGGTGAGATAGGAAGTACACCACACCCTGGACACAGATCCAAAACAAAACACCCCTCAACCCTCCTCCCACTAACCTCCCTCCTACCCTCCCTACCTCCCCCCCCAGAAACCAGGCAGGCATTAATAGCTGAGCGATAAATGTGCATCTGAGATGCACATTTATTCTTTTGCATTGGAGTGAATGAGTAATGGCTTCATTCACATGCATTTTCATGTGATGAGCACTATTACATCCACTCCGCGTCTGACGCTGGTTAAATAGGCGCTAATCCCCCCTATTGCATTAGGGGGTGGATTAGCGCCTATTTAACCTGTGTCCGACTGCGGGTTATACAATGTGCCTGGCTGAGCACACTGTATTGCATCGGCCCCCTAAGAATGTGAAATATCACTACTATGCCTACGAGACCCCCTTCCCAATGGGCAGATCCAGCCCCACCCACCCCCCTGGAAATCCCAAAAAGAACTTAAACTTATCTCTAACATATGCTGCTTAGCATAACAGATGTCCTTTGCGCAAATGATTAGCATCCAGAACCATTGTCTAAGTTCCAACCATAACCAGGCAGTAGATATTTAGGACCTGTCCCTCCATGTCTGCGTTATCATCCATAGAGCCATCAGTGCATCATTTGTAAACATTTCCACTTCTGTGGGCCCAACTGCATTTTTACTGCAACTCTAAAACAGTCCATTCAACATATAACTGTGTGTACTGGCTCCAAACCTAATACTCCACAAACAAAAGCGGCAATATCTGGAAGAAAATGGCTCACAGGGTAGTGCTTCTTCTCATGTGCACTCACAAACTTCTGCAACTCACCCACTTCTGAAAACCACTATACTCCATCGGGGGTCTATACTCTCACCCGTGCTGGATACACCATCACTGCTCAAATTCCCAAGCCAATATGGAGCAGAGAGGAGCCAGCACACGAAGTTGTGCAGCTAGGGATGCAGGGTAATCTTGGAACACCAGAATTCTCTGGTTATTATATGTTAACACTTTCCCAGAGTGCATGGCCTGCAGAATGTCAGTTTTATGAGCAAAATTCAATATTTTTGCAATGACCACTCGGGGTTTCCCTGAAGGTGTGCTTGTGGGCCCCAGCCGATGGGCATGTTCCACTCGGAGAGGGCCATGGAACTTAGATAGGCCCAACACCCGAGTAACCAGGTCTCCAGAAAGAGGGCCAGTTCTCTCTCATCCAGAGCCTCAGATAACCCTATAAACCACAGCTTCGAGCAGCATGAGCGGTTTTCTAAATCATCTAGGCGGTCTGTTTGCTTTGAGAACGCGTCCTTCAGCTGGGTTACCTCTGCCTGCAGGCTCTGCAGGCCTTCCTCCACATCTGATAGTGACACCTGCTGCTCCACCTGACTGAATCTACCCTCATAACCAGCGATTGAGTCAGACAGATCCGTCAGCTTCGCAGATATTTTTTCTTAATTCTGGCTCCAGCGCGGCCACCACCGCCACTTTGATTTCCGCGATTGTGCTTGTGAAGATCACTGCTGTGCTCATAAGATTCACATCATTGCGGCCGCCATCCTTCTGAATCGGGGGGGGGGGGGGGGGGGGGTTCGGCTGTGCTGGCACTCTCTTTATCTTTTTCTTTCTTGGAGGCCCTGGTTATCATAGCTATCCCATGTCACTAGTCCGAGTCAGTGGGAATGCAAGTTGGTGGAAATATATCCTAAATTAGCCAAGCCTCACTGTGGATGGAGCTGGATTTTAATGAAGGGACCTGGGAGGAGAGCTTACGTCCGCTCTCCTCAATGCATCACGTGATCTCAAGCACCCAGCTTTATATATTTCCAGTAGGGCAAGATTATGTCCTTCACTGATGGATATAATTATTGCTACCTCTGCTTGGGGCCTGAACACAAGCAGTCATCGTGCCATGACTGCAGGAGAATGTCTCCGCGTATGCAGAGACAGAGAGCAGCAAAGATTGGAAAACTGAGGGAGAATGAAAAGCCTTGGTCTGGCTCCTATGCCCTATCACTGCCACTCATGGATGGCTGCTCCACTCAGTCATCCCTGTGGTCCAAGATGCACCGCGACATCCAGAAAAGGAGAGCATCATCCATTGGGCCTATTTAAACTTCAGGAACCTGAGATGGTAAAAAGAGCCAGGTGAGGAGAGATCCCAGTGTGCTCCAGGCTAAGCCTAGCAATGCTCAAAATATAATAAGTGTGCACAAAAAATCTGAGTGCAAGTCGGAAGCAAGTGTGTTGTCATCCATGCAGGTGATGTAAGCAAAGCATAACACGAGGTCAGGGGAAGTGACGCCACAGAAGCATATCACGCACCTAATGCACCTGAGGCATTATGATGCTCAACACCTCCATTGCATCCTATGGCACACTTGACAGAAACGATGCAAGTAATACAGTCAAAGACAAAGTCACATTACCAGATGCACGTGATGCAAATGATGCAAGCAATGTAATCGAAGCAGAAGCCACACCATCAGTCATCGAACCTCCCAGTGCAAAAATCACATGAAGCACAGAATCATCTCTCAATGCAGTCGACTCATAAAGTGGATTCAGAACATTGACAGGCCACCACGAGATCTGAACTGCCTAAACATAGCATGCACAAAGCTCCTACAGAGCAAGAGTTCCCTCAGGGGTGCCTGAGGAAACCACAACAGATCCTCAAATAGTGTTTCTCCCAGAGGAACTGTATGATTCTGGTCCCTCGTATCAGGAGGAGGTGATGTCCTCACCTGTGGACCTTCTCTTGGGGGGATCCTCTTCCTCCTGTCAAAAAGTATATTCTGATATTTTGTCTGTCTTAAGGAAACAAAAAGAATCTCCCTGTTTACAGGGACCTCTGGTTAAGAGACATAAGTCTACCCATCTGGAACGGATAACGTTGAGACATCACAAGTCCCCAGACTCTTCCATTTTACTGGCAGCAGTAGCCCTACCAGGAAGAGTCCACAGGAATTCCTCCTCTCCAAAATTACCACCTGTAGAAAACATCACCATTCCATAAAAGATGGAACAATCTATTTCTCATGGAGTGCGGCCTCACCGGTCATGGATTAAATCACTACCATTCTCAGGACATTCTTCTCTTCCCTAGAGATTGAACATTGGCCTCAGTTACAGCAGGCACTCAGCCCTTGAGAGGAAGAACACTCTCCTTGTTAAGAACCTCCTTCCTCTTCAATAGTGGAGGACAACAAACTTTGAGTAAGCCAAGTCCGGAGTGGACATCCTAGTCCATGATTCCCACCAGATCTGGATGAAAGGTCTTAAGAATAGCCTCTGACCTCTCCAGGTAGTTCCAAGGGGATTCCATCTGACATCCCTGAGGACTCACCAGAGCCCTCTTCTCCACCGGAGGACTTGGCTTACTCAAAGTTTGTGAGAGAAGGTGGGTTCACTTCTTAAGGTGGAGGCATGGAAGATTCCGGACCCCTGATCTGAAGTAATGGGCATCCTAAAGATATTTGAAGTACCAGCGGATCCAACGGCCTTGCTGTCACATGCGATACTTGACACAGTGATGGACAAATCATAGGATTCCCCTTTCTCAGGACTGTCAGTTTCTCGTAAGATGGACCTTAAATTTTGCATGTAGAAATCATGCTTATTATGGGATGACATAGCTCTCACATGCCTTGGTGGTGGTAGAGTCCATGATGAAAAATCCAAAATTCCAGGGCCATTGGTGCCATTTTGAGTAGTGGCAGTCGATGGCTGTGCACAGGTTAGGAAAACAGACACTCATAAAATTGAGTGTCTGTTTTCCTAATCCATGCACAGCCACTTCTCCTGGGCGTCCAATGATGAGGAGGTGCTAGGGATGCACAATTCCCCTAGCGCCTCCTTTTTAACGCAGTGGCTCATTTGCCTATGGCATCGTATGCCTGGTAGAGAAGGATGGGTGCACGTTAGAAAAGCGGGCACTCAATCATGTGCACCCGTTTTTCGTGCGCTGATATTGCATCTGCCCAAGTATGTTTATGTCCACTTATCTTTGAGATCAAGATTAATTGATTTGGATTTTAATAAATTATCCACATCTCTTAATCCAAAAACAAGTTATAAAACATATGAAATAGAATATATTAGGAGAAAAAAAGAAAGAAGACCCAGAAATAAGACCCAAATTGAAAACAAGTACAAAATGATGCACAATGCATATGGGGAAAAATAACCCATGGTGTACTTACACACGATGTTAGGTTTCACGTTAGGGAAAATATCCAGGAAAATATCTAGGCATCATAGTGGACAATACATTGAAATTGCTCCATGGTGAGGCTGTACCTTTAGTATTATGTTCAATTCTGGTCTCCGCATCTCAAAAAAGATATAGATAACCTGGAGAAAGTACAGAGAAGAGCAACCAATATAATAAAGGGGATGGAATGGTTCCCTATGAGGGAAGACTAAAGAGGTTAGGGCTGTTAAACCTGGAGAAGAAATGGCTTGGGGGGGGGGGAGGTGGTGATATGATGGAGGTAAATAAAATCATGAGAGGACTAGAAGAGGTTCATGCAAATCAGTTATTTACTCTTTCAGATAATACAGGACTAACAAATACAAGGCCATGAAGTTAATAAGTAGCACATTTAAAACAAATTGGAGAAAATTCTTTTTCACTCAATGCATAATTAAAGTCTGGAATTCATTGCTAGAGGATATGGTTAACTTATCTGGGTTTAATAAAGTTTTGGACAAGTTCCTGGAGAAGTCCATAGACTGCTATTAATCAAGTTGACTTAGGAAATAACCACTGCTTATTACCGGCATTAGTAGCAATGGATCTATTTAATGTTTGGGTACTTGTATCCTGGATTGACCACTGTTGGAAACAGGATGCTGGGCTTGATAGACTCTCGGTCTGACCCAGTATGGCAACTTCTTATGTTCTTATCAATAGGGTCAAGAAACAGACAAATTAATATTTAAGGAATGTCTTTCTCCCTGCTTTCTTCCTCCCCATTTGAACTTCAGATAAAAGTATGGCAAAAAATATGGAAATTCCTACAGCTTCTGGAAGGGAAAACAATTTTATAGTAAAACTCATGCAAGTGTGATGGAACTATGCCAGTCACTAACATTATCCCTATGTCATTTTTCTATTTAGGGGCAGTAGGAGGTGTTTTGTTTTGATATTTTTGATTCCTCCCATTGCTACCCCCACCTTTTGGGGGAATAGGCTTTTTGGAGCACAAAGTCCTCTGGAGCATCCAGTGCTTCAGTGGGAAGGTGACAGAGAAAGAGATGGAAGTCACTGCTAGAGATTCCTCCAGGATCTCAAACAGGCCGATACAGTACAGTACGCTCCGATTGAGCGCATTGTTAGCCTGCATTTGGATGCACTTTTTCAACACGATAGCTTTACCCCTTATTCAGTAAGGGGTAATAGCACGTCCAAAAGGCACGTCCAACCCCCCCCCCCCCCCCGAACCTAATAGCGCCCGCAACATGCAAATGCATGTTGATGGCCCTATTAGGTATTCCCACGCGATTCAGTAAGTAAAATGTGCAGCCAAGCTGCACATTTTACTTTCAGATATTAGCGCCTACTCAAAGGTAGGCACTAATTTCTCCGAGCACCAGGAAAGTGCACAGAAAAGCAGTAAAATCTGCTTTTCTGTGCACCCTCCGACAATATCATGGCGATATTAAGTCGGAGGTCCCGAAAGTTTAAAAAAGTAAAAAAAAAAAAAAATTTGAAATAGGCCCGCGGCTCGCGGGTTGAAAACCGGAAGCTCAATTTTGCCGGCATCCGGTTTCCGAACCAGTGGCTGTCAGCGGGCTCGAGAACCGACGCCGGCAAAGTTGAGCATCGCCTGCCAAACCCGCTGACAACCACCGCTCCTGTCCGAAAAGAGCCTAATTTAAATAATTTTTTTTACTGTATCGCGCGCACAGGAGAGTGTCCTGTGCGCGTGCTGGGAGAGCGGCCGCTCGCCCACTCTCCCGTGTTTTTTACTGTATCGGCCCGAAAGTAAATAGGAAGGAGATAGAGAATGAGTGAGAAGATGAAAACTTTCCCAGGGTTTCAATAGAAAGAAGATTAGAGAGCTAGAGATTTCCTACAGGATCTCAAAGCAAGGTGGTTGGAGAGCTGGAGATTAGGGGTGTGCATTCGTTTTGAACTTAAATGTAAAACGCAACCTTTTTTTTTTTTTTTTAACTTAAAAAAGTGATGAGGCGAAAACGATCGGATTTCCAACTTATTCGTATGGACATAGACTCAACTTATGGAATTCTCCATATGTCCATATTGACCGAAATTGACCTCCCCTTTCGACTTATGGACTTATGAACATAAACTTTTGGTCTGCACATCCCTACTGGAGATTGCTCCTGGATCTCACAGAAGACACTTCAAGCATTTTTGTAGAGATTTTGAAGAACTTTGTGAGAAGATTTTTGGATTTTGATTGACCAGTGCCCGAGGGAAGGGCATTGTTATTTCTCACAATCTGGCACCTCCTGGAGAGTTTTGACTTAGAGTGTGAAGTGTTCACGGAGATTGTAGTAGATAGTGCCAGGGGCCCCGGAAGAGAAATCTTCCTCCCCGTCTGGTCCTGAACCCAGACCTGTAGCACCACTAGTAGAGGATAAATCACCGATACAGGGGACCAGCTACACAAGCAAAATTGCTTGCCAAAAAATTATGGGAATATTGCCTCATTCTTTGGGAAAAGTAGAGGGAATATGGCATCATGGCCAGGGAGCATGCTAAGTGAATAAGAAGTACTCAAGCACTGTAGGCATTCATCATTATTAGTCAGAAAGTCCCTCATCTAAAATGTAATCAGAGGAGGGTAGAATGGTTTAATGTACATGGATCAGAACATCCAGGCCACCAAAAACACTGGTGTTCACAATTCATACCATATTGCTTAAATATGTGCTTTGCTTGTCACTCATTAAGAACATGTAAATTAGTTATATTGAGGTCTATATTCAGACACAGTTGGGATAGCAAAGTTAGCAGGATAAACATATCCATCTAACATTAGCGGCATATTCAATAGTGAAACCACACTATTGAATATAGCTGGCTATCAGGCCGATACAGTACAGTGTGCTCCGATGGTGCGCTTATTCAGTAAGGGGAGGAAAACGCGCGTCCAACCTGCGGCATCTAATAGCACCCTCAACATGCATGTTGATGGCCCTATTAGGTATGCGTGCGGGATACAGAAAGTAAAATGTGCATCCAAGCCGCACATTTTACTTTCAGAAATTAGCGCCGACCCAAAGATCAGTGCTAATTTCTTTCGGCACCAGGAAAGTGCACAGAAAAGCAGTAAAACTTGCTTTTCTCTACACCCTCCAACTTAATATCATGGAGATATTAAGTCGGAGGTCCCGAAGAGTAAAAAAAGTTAAAAAAAAAAATTAGAATTTTGCCAGCGTCCAGTTTCCGAGCTCGTGGTTGTCACATGGTAGGAGCATGGCTTTAAAGATGGCGGCGCCCATCTTTAAAGATGGCGGCGGTCCATCTTTACGATGGCAGTGGCCATCTTTAAAGATGGCGCCGGCCAGCCAGTGCTCCTACCATGTGACAGGGGCCAGCCAATGGCACGGATACCCTGTCACATGGTAAGGGCAAAGGGCCATCGGCGCCATCTTTATGAGTGGCAGCCGACGGCCTGAGAACGGGAGATCGCTCCCGGGACCACCACTAGACCACCAGGTAATTTTAAAATGTTTTGGGGGGCTCGGGAGGGTGGGGGAAGCTAAGGAGTCATTTTTAAAGGGTCGGGTGGGGTTTTTTTTTTATCGGGCCATCGGCGCCATTGTTGAGTGGCAGCCAAAATGGCGCCGATGGCCCGAGAGCGGGAGATCGGTCCCCACGCCCCCACTGGACCACCAGGTACTCGTAAAAAGTTTTGGGGGGGTTCGGGAGGGTGGGAGAAGGTAAGGGATTAGTTTTATAGGGTCAGGGTGGGTTTAGGGGTTGTTTTGGTGTGCCGGTTTTCCCGCCCTCCCCCTCCCCCAATTTACGATTTTTCACGATAAATCAGGGGAATTTCTATTGTATCGCGACTCAACGATTTTTGACGATTTAAAAAATATCTGACGATTTTTTTAAATCGTCAAAAAACGATTCACATCCCTAGTACCTTCTCCTGCGGTGCAGGCTACTGTGGATGCCCTCAAGGCTTTTTTTTTTTTTATTTTATTTATGCAATTTCAATATTACAGATTTCAAATACATGAGTCATTACTCAAGTTATAGGGTATACATAACACATAATAATAATACTTAAAGAAAAAAAAAAGAAATTTCATCCTGTAATTCTAATTACCCTTTTTTCAGAAAGAAATAAGGGAGATCTATTCCAATGAGCATTCTATCTCAAATAAACCATTTAAATAGTTTCACAAGGAAAAAGGTGAGGTGTCGGGTAATTAATCTTTAAATGCTAGCTACTGCGGGGTTACTAATATCTGCTCAGCTCCTTGAATCCGACGGGCTTCCAAAAACTTTTCCAATTGTTCAGGTTCAAAAAAAGTATATTTAACTCCACTAATCCTCATATTACATTTACATGGGAATCTAATCACAATTTGCGCCCCAAACATTCTAGCTTGATTCGCAAGAATTAGAAATCTTTTTCGTCTCTGTTGAGTGGCTTTAGAAACATCTGGATAAGTCCAAATTTTTTGACCCAGATAGAGCGAGGATCTTTTACGCAAAAATAATTTCAATATATTATCTCTGTCAGAAGAGAAAATAAATTTAACCATTAAGGTACCTCTTTTCTCTATCTGGGTCTCAGGGGATGCTTCTAAAAGTTCTGTAACATTTAATGTTCGTTCGTCAGGTAATCGATTGCTCATACTTTCGACTCTTGTCCCAGGTAGAAAGTAGACCTTAGCTAAAGGTGGATGTCTCTCGGTGGGCAAAAGTAAGATCTCTTGGAAATAATTTTTAAGTTGTTCTGCAGGTGAAATCATCCTGCATTTAGGAAAGTTTACAAACCTTAAATTGTTATATCTCATTAAATTTTCCAAATTTTCATACTTCTTGTCTTGTATCGCTTCTAGAGATGTGAATCGTGTCCTCGATCGTCTTAACGATCGATTTTGGCTGGGAGGGGGAGGGAATCGTATTGTTGCCGTTTGGGTGTGTAAACTATCGTGAAAAATCGTTAAAATCGTGAGCCGGCACACTAAACCCCCCTAAAACCCACCCCGACCCTTTAAATTAAATCCCCCACCCTCCCGAACCCCCCCCCCCCCCCAAATGCTTTAAATTACCTGGGGATCCGGCGGTGGTCCAGAATGGCGGCGGTCCGGAACGGTCCCCTCAATAGAATCGTGTTGTCTTCAGCCGGCGCCATTTTTCAAAATGGCCGCCGCAAAATGGCGGCGGCCATAGACAAAAACGATTCAACGGAGGAGGTCGTTCTGGACCCCCGCTGGACTTTTGGCAAGTCTTGTGGGGGTCAGGAGGCCCCCCCAAGCTGGCCAAAAGTTTCCTGGGAGTCCAGCGGGGTTCCGGGAGCGATTTCTTGCCGCGAATCGTTTTCGTACGGAAAATGGCGCCGGCAGGAGATCGACTGCAGGAGGTCGTTCAGCGGGGGTTCTGGACCGCCGCTGAACGACCTCCTGCACTCGATCTCCTGCCCATCCGGGCAAACCCCGACCTTCAAGGAGGGGGGCGTAAAGGAGGGAGTACTGTTACGCATGCCATCCATGGCAGACCCACGGCACGGCCCCCTCACCTCTCTGCAGTAACTCCAGCTCCTGGTTCCTCCTCTCTGGTGGTGGTGGGCTGCCAGCGCTGTCCTCGGGCCTCCCCTGGTGCCTCCGGCTCAGCTGCAGTTGCTGGCATTCCTGGTTTAGCCACCATGTCCATTGCTTCACGTCGGGCCTCTCTGCATGGCCCACAGAGAGACGAAGTTACTTGGCTCCGTGCCCCTCCCTAGGAGCGCGTGCACGCATCACCAATGCTTATGTAGGACCTGCGGTGGGAACCAAGCTGCGGCCCTGGATGATGATGTCAGCAGAGCTTCAGTATTTAAGCGCAGGCTCTGCTCCCTAGCTATGCCTTTACAACAGGTCTCATCGCTGATCGAGTACTCGTGCCGCCTTAGAGATTTGTATCACTCCTGTGTTCCTGTTCCTCGTTTGATCCTGGTCCCTGTCTCCTTGTTCCTACGTTCCTGCCTTGCACCTTACCTCAGATTGCCTACATGGACTTTGACACTGCTTTGCCTGACCATGCCATTGACTCTCTCCAAGCCTGGACCTCTGCCTCGTCTGACCACGCCATTGACTCTCTCCAAGTCCGGACCTCTGCTTCACCTGACCATGCCATTGCCTCTCTCCAAGCCCGGACCTCTGCTTCGCCTGACCATGCCTTTGCCTCTCTCTAGACCTGGACCTCTGCATTGCCTGACCACGCCGTTGCCTCTCTCCAGACCCAGACCTCTGCATTGCCTGACTACGACGTTGCCTCTCTCCAGACCCAGACCTCTGCATTGCCTGACTTTGTTGTTGTCTCTCTCCAGACCTAGACCTCAGCATCGTTCGACTGCGCTTGACTATCTCTGTGATCAGACCTCATCCTTGCTTGCCACCACTTCCAGATTGCCGCCAGCCCTGACTCAAGCCTGTCCCTTGATGCCTCTTCAGCTTATTTCTTGGACTTAGTCAATTCAGGCTTCAGCCTGCTCTTGCTCGTGCGCCCCCTGTCTGCCTTCTTCCTTTGGTGCCCGAGTCTCCAGGACTGGTGTAAGACTGTACCATCTCTCTCCTGCTGTCTCTGGGCTGAATTCGATCTCCTCATCGGGGAACGAGGGCTGGTATTGGTGAAGCTCAAGCTGGCCTCTGTTCATCAGCCCACTCCGACTGCCGACGGTGGGGACCCGTAGGTCCCTACTTACGGGATGCGTCAACCCTATCTCGGCCCAAGGGTCCACCTCCGGTGCAACACTCTCTCTCTCTCTCCTACCCAAAATGGGATTTGGAAATCTCATTTCGGGCATGATGCCAGGAAAAAGAGTGTAGCTATTTCCAGCGTTAAAATGTGCGTTACGCTAAGCACCCCTCATATTAATTTACAATGTCCAAACTCCTCCCATTTGGCAACAATTTTAAAATTTGCATAGGCATCTCACGATGCATTATTTACTGCGGGCGTTATGGCATTATCGCCGCGTTAGTGCCCTAATGCCCATGAAAAGGCCCTAACGTGATTTGATAAATGACCTTGTTAACTAGCTGGCTAACTTTAGGACAGTTCTTTAACTCAGCCAGACTTAGGCCTATATTTTCTAAAACACCGCGGCGGCGTGAATCGCGTGGTGCAGGGGGGCAGAGTGGGCGAAGCGGGGGGCGGGCCTGTGAAAGCCGGCAACGATCGCACCTCTGCGGTGTGATCACTGCCGACTTTCGCACCTTATAGCACCATCTTAAAAGGTGGTGCTATTGGGCGCGAAATGGGCAGCAAAAAGATTCCTTACCTTTTCGCCATCCACGCTGTCTTCGTGGCATCCACCCTGACTCCTCCTCTTCTGGGGCAGACGCCGCCCCAACTCCGTCCCTTTTCACGTGCGCTAGCTTTAGAAAATGACCACCTTAGCCAGCTAAGTTATCCAGCTAATTCTGTATACCAGAGTTAGCCGGTTAACATAACCAGCTAACTCAACACCTCCCAGTTATGCCCCTGGACCACCCCTAACTTATCCAGCTAAATTCTAGCTGGCTAATAAGTTTGGCTGAATATATTCAAGTAAGCTATGTAGATGGATAACTATCGCATTATCCATTTAAATGGCTTTTGAATATGGACCTCCTAATGCATAGAATTCCTCTCACATCTGTTTAATGGTGATCAATAGTAGGGAGTTCTGGGGATAAGCTTTTGAACTTCTTTACTAGACCAAGGGTAAAATTCTTCTCCAGGCGCCATTAAAACACTTCCTTTCAATATTCCTGCATCACAGACAATATACTGTAATATTCCTTCCCTCTGTTCATCCATATTACGCATTAATTTCTGTTTATAAATGCAAAGTTACATTTTTTTGGAGTACAAACTTTTTTTTTAAAGAAATATCCTTTATCATCATCAATAATTAATTATTTTTCTATCATAAACAAGGCAGTAATGAATCAGGAAACATATATGACCAAGTATAAATTAGAAGCAAGTTTTTCCTTTCAGAGTTTTTGTATTATGATACCATCAGAGCCCTTCAATCAATCCATAAGCTGATAAACCAGTTCTTACCCCTTCTAGATCCTAAGGGCCATATAAGGATTTGGAAACACTGTTTTATAATAGGACTTTCTGACTAGCTATCTTTGATGTCATAGGCCTTAACAAATCCCCAGGAAATGCAATAATATTACCTTTATGCCTTATTTCAAAACAGCAGAAAGGCACGCCAGGCAATGTATTGCTAGGGGGATCACTATCCTGTTCTTGTGATTGAAATCACCTGGCTTTTGGCTTTATGCCTCACTGTGCTCCTGAGGCATTTAACAAGCTCAAAAATACACTGCTTTGTCAGATTGTTCAGTAAGCTATTTACTCATAAACCCAGTTGTCCTTCTGTGCTATTTTAGAGCTTCAAAGTTTATTTATTAATGCTTGCATGATAAACCCTTCCTTGGCAGTGTTGTATTTTAAGCCATCTTTGATGGAAAGGGAACTACGCCAAATGCAAATACTTATCCAGAGGAATCTGTTCCAAGTGGGGAGCTTTTGTTGGTCGCATTTTCCCTGTATGCTCTTCCAAATGACAATTTCATTTTTCTAAGCTGTATGTAAAAAATTCCTAATGGAAAAAAACAACCTAGAAGTTATCTGCATTTGGTTAAGCACATCTATTGCGCTCTCTTTCCTTAATTTCTACTTTATAAATAACCACATTTTCCAAATAGGGAGGATAATTTTATAACAGCCCACATACGGGCCGATTCAGTAAAGTCCGCGGGAGAGCGGATGAACACCCGCTCTCCCGGCGCGCGCACAGGCGAGTGGCCTGTGCGCGCAATTCTGTATTTAAATTAAGCCCGGCAGTAAAAACGTGCAGGAAAGTGGCCGAGCACCTGCTCTCCCGATGCACGCACAGGCCACGCTCCTGTGCACGCGATTTAGTATCGGCCAGCATGCAAATGAGGGCCCGCGGTAAAAAGAGGCGCTAGGGACACTAGCATTTACCTAGCGCCTCCTTTTTGAAAGGAGCGTCGGCTGTCAGCCGACGCTCAATTTTGACGGTCGGTTCTCGAGCCCGCTGAAAGCTACAGGTTCGGAAAACGGATGCCAGCATAATTGAGCGTCTGTCTTCTGACCCGTGGGTCGCTGGCCGATTTAAATTTTTGTTTTTTAAATTTTTGATTTTTTTAAAATTTTGGGGCCTCCCACTTAATATCGCTATGATATTAAGTTGGAGGGTGTACAGAAAAGAAGTTTTTTCTGCTTTTTTGTGCATTTCCCCGGCGCCGGCAGAAATTAATGCCAGCCTTTGGGCATGCATTAATTTCTGAAAGTAAAATGTGCGGCTTGGCTGCACATTTTACTTTCTGAATCGCGCAGGAATAATTAATAGGGCCATCAACATGCATTTGCATGTTGATGGCGCTATTTGTTTCGGGGGGGTAGGACGCGCGTTTTCGACGTGCTATAACCCCTTACTGAATAAGGGGTAAAGCTAGCGTGTTGAAAACGCGCGTCCAAACACAGGCTAACAGCGCACTGTACTGTATTGGCCCATATGTGACTAAGTCAGAACTCTGCCCCTCAGAATTCCTCTCCTCGGGAAGTGTAAAAGTATGTGTGAAACTAGGTTACTCATGTAATTTTATGTGCACTGCGTGTGAGTCAGTTCTAGAGCAGCCATTTACAAGTATAAAACCAGATTTAATGCACATAAATGGCTTTGAAAATTACCCCATAAAGAAATATGAAATTCATAATATAGTTCTACATGTGCCATATGATGCCTGCAGCAGTGCAAGCAGGAGGGCTCATATATCTCTCCTGTCAGGATACCCTGCAGGATGGGGATTCTCAGGAAAAGGAGTGGGCGAGCCTCTTGGCACTAGAGATATGTATCGTGTGATCGATCGTCTTAACGATTGATTTCGGCTGGGGGGGGAGGGAATCGAATCGTCGCGGTTTTATTTCTGTAAATATCGTGTAAATCGTAAATCGGGGAGGGCGAGAAAACCGGCACACTAAAACATCCCTAAAACCCACCCCGACCCTTTAAAATAAATCCCCCACCCTCCCGAACCCCCCCCCCCAAATGTCTTAAATTACCTGGGGTCCAGTGGGGGGGGGGGTCCCGTTGTGATCTTCCACTCTCGGGCCACGGGTGCGTTGATAGAAAAATGGCGCCGGCGCCATTTTGGTTCCTATCCCCCAATGTCACGAGCATAGGAGATCGCTCCCGGACCCCCGCTGGACTCCCAGGGACTTTTGGCCAGCTTGGGGGGGCCTCCTGACCCCCACAAGACTTGCCAAAAGTCCAGCGGGGGCCCGGGAACGACCTCCTGCACTCGAATCGTGTTGCTGTACGGCCGGCGCCATTTTGCCATACGGCAATATGGCCATATGGTCGGCGCCATTTTGCCCAAGAGTGGAAGATCACACCGGGACCCCCCCACTGGACCCCAGGTAATTTAAAACATTTTGGGGGGGTTCGGGAGGGTGGGGGATTTATTTTAAAGGGTCGGGGTGGGTTTTAGGGTTGTTTTAGTGTGCCGGTTTTCCCGCCCTTCCCCTTCCCCCGATTTACGATTTTTGATGATAAATCGGGGGAATTCCTATTGTATCGCGCCTCTAATGATTTTTTACGATTTAAAATATATCGGACGATATTTTAAATCGTCAAAAAATGATTCACATCCCTATTTGATTTATATTCCACTTTTCAGGCACTCTGTAGCAGATTACATTCAGGTACAGTAGGAATTTGCCTATTCCCAGAGGACTCACAATCTAAGGGGTGATTTTTTAAAGACTTGCATGTTTAAAAATTAGCATATATGCATGCAAGTAGCTATTTTCTAAACCTCAAACATACGCACATATTTTTTCTCTTTTGCGCCCGCATATACATGCGTAAAAAGGGGCGGTAGGGGGTATTTTGGATGGGGCCAACATTTACGCAGATGAGTTGCTATTTTAAAAGACACGCATGTAAATTTGCCAACGTACATAATTTTACATCTGTAAATGATTTGGTGTAAGTGGTATTAAATGCGTTTATTGTGTATTATTGGCCAGGTGGGAGGTCTGGATGAACTGTGGGAGTTCAGGCTAAAGAAGCCGGAGGGTCTTAATGATCTGGAGAATGACTGGGCGAACTGGTGGAATAACTGGTAAAATTGGTAATTTCACTCACACACACATGTTTTAAGATATAGTGATTTACTTGCGTAAATCAGGTTTTATGTGAGTAAATCCTTTGGGGTAGATTTTCAAATGTATGCGAGGGCGTACATGTGAGCACGCTACCCAGTGCTCACACATCTATGCCCGATTTTATAACATGCGCGCGCATGCCCCAGGTCAGCCCCTTTTATTAAAGCCCCCCGGACTTAGACACATCCCGGGGCTTTACGTGCGTCGCCAGGTCTTTATAAAATAGGCCCGGCAAGCGTAACCCCCCTTATGCGAGTAAGGCTTTGAAAATCCGGCCCTTTATTTTCCCGCGTAAAATACATTCAAGTATATTTTTAAAATAGATAGGAAAAGTACATACTCACTTCCAATGCATTGTATGTATTCCCGCGAAAGCATACCTATATGCATATGTTGTGGGGTAAAGATACTCCTATTTTATAATATGCGTGCGCAGGTTATAAAATGCTATGGTAAAACTATATGTGCTGCCTTAAGCAGTTGTTTAAAGTTGTACACAGGGACAGTAACTTTAAAATAAGAGCGTGCACACCCATATAGGCGCGTAGGTGGACGCGAACCCACATGCGCAACAATTTTGTATCAGCCACGCAAGTGCGCGCACATTATATAAAATATGCCTACCAACGCTTCTGTGCCCCTAGTTTTAAGCATTTACACAAGGAAATGTTAGCTCGTATATTTTCCTCAGAACTTTTGGCTTTTAGACATGCAAGTCAGCCCATTTTATAACATGCATGCAGGAAGGAAATTACCAGTATTACAAATGAGTCCTCCAGTTTGGCCAGTCTACCTCTAGCTCAACAAGACCCTCTGGTTCTTCAGCCTGCACTCCCCTCAGTTTACCCAGACCTTTCTTGCAGTCAGCCTTTGGCTATAAAGAGTTTTATTCTGACTTCACCTGATAATTAGCAGAAGTGAATACGTGCAGGTAACAGCCATACACTTGCTGCCTTTGTTTAGGTTACACAACTGCAATTTATGCATGCAAATGTTAGCCCCATCCTGGAACGCCCCCGATCCGCTCCTATTTTGCACCTGCTTTACACGAGCAAAAATTATTCGCACACCAGTAGTTGTGTGCATATATGCGAGGTTTATAAAATAGCACCAGCGCGAAGAAATTGCTCATTTGTGCATGCACATATATTGTAAAATTCACCTTTACGTTGGCACCTCTGGAAATGAAGGGGGAAGTGACTTGCTCAAGGTCACAGGGAGCAGCAGCAGGATTTGAAACCCCGGCTTCCCTGGTTGTCAGCCTGGTGCTCTAATCACAGCAAATTAAACATAAAAAGACAACCCCCCCCCCCCCCCAAAAAAAAAACAAAAACCAAGACTAAATGAAAAAAATGTCCCGTGAACACCCCTAAAATCAAATATAAAGTGATGTGGAATTCCTCAAGAAAAAAGACTAAGGGAAAGGGAGAATTATCTTCTCATAGAGCTTTTCTAGGTTTCCCAGTTGCAGTTTTATCTTCCATTTTCTCTCCTGGAGTCCAGATTACATCCTTAAATGAATATAGAAATATTGTGGTGTTGAACACCCCAGCTCTCACAAGTCAACACAAAACAGTATCACGGACCACTCAGCTGCTGTATATTGGTTGGCTTGAAATGCGGGCAGTGTATGATAATGCAGGCATTGTATAACTAACATTCCAAGGAATTCCGGCTTGCATGAGAGTGCAAAAAGGGTGTTGCCACATTTGTAGAATTAAAAAAAAAAAAAAAAGCATCTGAATTCACACTGCAGGGGGTTTACTCCCTTTGCTCAGTTTTGTCCATGCCTATTTCCTTCATTACTTTGTATGAGGAAACACCTGCAGAACAAGCATTAAACCGGTGATGGATAGAGCCCATGGTAGTTGGTTAAATTTGCAATTGATGGATGACCACAAATGCACATTGCTTCTTTCTGACAAATAAAATATGCTTCATAATTCCAAATCGGAATTTATGGGCATATGAATGAAGTTTTGATGTAATTAATTTTTCTCCAAACCGTCTGAAATTCAAGTTGGCTGGATCTGGGAAATATTGATTAAATGTAACAAAACACAGTAGAATTTTTCATCTGACAAACTGTGTAATGTTTAGTTTATTTCTTGATTGGCCTCAAATCCAATAAAAAAGACCAATGTAGCATACAATAATAAAAATATAAATATGTTATACATCAGATATAAAATATGCCAACATGAAAGTGCAAAACAATTTAAATTATTGACTCTATACAGAAGCGCTCTCTCTCTCTCTCTTCCTCTCCAGAAGTGGCCTCAGAGGGAACTTCCTAACCCCCTAACCTAATCTCCCTTCTCCTTCCCCTAACCCTCCTGCCCCCTAGCCCTATCCTAACCCCCCCTCCCCCCCACGACCTTTGTTTTACCTCTTGCGCCTGTCTCCAGCACACGATCCTCCGACACAGCGGCAAATGGCAAATGATTCTTGGTCCTTTTATCAGTGCTTTGGGATTTTCCCTGCTACCTTTCTTGCTTTGGTTCCCCTTCATGGTGCCTTAGGGTGCCGATGCCACTTTTGATGTCACTTTGTCTCTCATGGTGCAATGAATGGTACATGTCACTATTGCTGGTGTCCTCTTTTGGCACCTTAGGGTGTTCTTCCTTCTCTTGCTGCTTTGTTACTGATCTCATGGTGCCTTGGAGAACTCCTGCCAATGCTGGTACCCATTTGCCCCTTTCTGCAGTCTTAGCCTATTTATGCCACTTTTGGTGCCACTTTGTCACAGTCGAAGTACCTTGTAGTTGTTTTCACCTTTTGAGGATTTCTTCCCCAAGTTTCATGAGAATTAATTTTAAAAAAAACAACAAAAAAACCAACCCACTATTCTGAAGCCCAAAATAGACTGCAATGCTTCCCCCATTGACTGTAGTGGAAAATGAATGAACTAATGAAACATATAAATTAATCTATTTTATTTTTTGTTTTTAAACTAATGCAATGAATTTGGGTCCCAATGAAATGAATTAAAGAACCAAAACACATTTTTTCTTCTACACATCACTAATAACAGCTCCGTGTATGACTCTGTCAAAATCCAAACTGGTATTCATCAAGAACTTCAACCTCTTCCAAAAACTCATTCAGTTGAAACAAAATACATTCTCCGGTATTTTTGCTAAAGTCGTTAGGTTTGAAACTGGAAGATAATTACTTAAAGGTCAATTTTAAAACAAGCATGCATGCGCTCACATGCACTCTTATGTAAAAGCACACGTGCAAGGGACCGAATTTTTATTTGCACGCCAGAGTATGGCACACTAAAAATGCCCAAATCAATTATTCTTAATTAAAAGTATTTCTAAGTAAATTGCTGTATGTTAAATTATATTCACTTTATTTATGCTATTTGTTTCATTGTTCTCACACATTATCCTCTATAAGTGTTGCCGCAGCTCACAATTCACTTTCTGATTTTCCCACTGGTGTGATTTCTGCACATCGGTTCACCATATCTTTTGTGGTGCACCCTGGCCCAGACATCCCCTAGCCCCCACCCCCTTCCTGTAGCCTCCCCTCCCAGTTTGGCCCAAGGAGTTAGGGAAGCAGCAATACAGACTGGCCAGCCTTTGATGGCCGAGGGAGGCCTGCATCCCCCTCTGCTACCTCTGCATCACCCGCACCCCAGCAGCCAGAAAAAGGCTTTTCAACAGGAGCATCTGGTCCTGGCAAAGAGCCTCTTCTAGGCAGCAATTTGAAGCCGTGGTGGGGGTGATGGCAGAGGAGCAGAGGAAGATGCAGGCATCTCTTAGAATCTGCTCAGGATGGGGTGCCGTCATGGTCATGACCTGCGGAGGCTGGGCGTGGCCATGCGGCTTCAGGGCAGCAGCCAACAGCCATGTGCAGCAGACTCCTAAATTTGACGTTGTGGCTGTCCCTAACTCCCTGGGTTTTTTGTTGTTTTTTTTGTATAAGAGTTTACTCCCCGGCTATCCCTTCTCTGTCCCAATTTTGTAGTTATTGCAGTATGTATTTATACAATTTTAAAAATGTATTAATAGGAGACTGAGAGAGAAGGATTCCAGATTTATCTGGCTACTGAGAGATCCTGGGGGTGAGAGCCTGTTTCCTGCCTCAACGGTGTACAGCAGCTGTTTGTCAGTGATGCTGAGGGCGGCACCCTGGAAGTGGTCCTATAAGAACAGGCCACTAGCAGCGCACAGCTGATGCCGGCGCACCACTAAAGACGTGCGCACCTAAGGAGCGCATGATCTTTGCCGGGTTTTGCCTGGCTTTGCATGGATTCAAATGGATTTATGTGGATCATCTTTACAGCCAGATTGCTCGTTCTTTGACTGTCATGTCAGTTTCTACTTTGGATTACCCTCTTCTCTAACTTGGTAAACTTTTGTGATCATATTACAGGTACTCTTTAGTCATTGTATTCTTTTTCTTTTCTTTTCATGAATATTCTAATTCCTACTACTCTCAGATCTCCATATGTGAAACCTGTTATATATCTGCAACGTAGTCTACCTAACCGTTTATATCTGGAACAGAATTTCCTCTGAATTGCTTAAGTAAAAATACCGCACGCTAAAAGGAAGGCAAGGTTGAGGCCTTCCTCTAGTGTTGCAAATATTGCTCCAGGGCAAAAGACGGTAATGGAATGGCTAGATTTTCCCCATGGATCCCCTGTGGAACAGACCGCATTGGGAGTGGGTTTGGAGCAGAGCCCATCTCCTCAAGCTGAAGGAACATCTTTAAGTCCAGGGGCGCCAGCAACACCATCACCACCTGGAAAAGAAGGGATTACCCCTTTGGAATTTCCAGAAATGAATAAGGAACTTTAAGTATGCTGGAGACAATAGCCGTAGATAATATAGATAAACAAGGATTAAAAACAGCAGATTTAGAGGGTCAGGAATTGAATGAATCATCTGAATTGGGAGAGTTAGGTAGTTTGCTTTCTAATCCTAAACAAGAAAGTACTCCAAAAGTTGAGAATCCCCCTAAGGGAAAAAAGCAGGATATTGCAGTTATCTTAAAACCTACAGCAATGATGTAACTAGTAAATATAACATTAGAAACATTGTGGAATTATATTGCTAAAAATAGATGTTTCTATTACTAATTTCTCTCTCCAACAAGAATAAATGCAGGGAATACCTTTCTTTTTTTTTTTTTTGCACCTTGAATACTGTGTACAATTCTGGTCGCCGCATCTCAAAAAAGGTATAGTTGCGTTGGAGAAGGTACAGAGAAGGGCAACCAAAATGATAAAGGGGATGGAACAGCTCCCCTATGAGGAAAGGCTGAAGAGGTTAGGGCTGTTCAGCTTGCAGAAGCGACGGCTGAGGGGGGATATGATAGAGGTCTTTAAGATCATGAGAGATCAGGGCAGGGCTAGAGGTGCCAGGGGATCGCGTGCCAGCAGGTGCCAGCTGTGCACAGCCTGTGCCTGCTCAAAGCAGGCGAAAAAGGTAGGTTAAGGATTTTGGGGGGGGGGGGGGGGGGGTATAATAGGGCTAGGGGTGGGAAGGTTAGGGGAAGGGGTAGGAAGATTAGAATAGGGGAAGAGAAGTTCCCTCCTAGACCGCTCCTAAATTGGAGCAGACTGGGAGGGAACTGCGGAAGGCTGCGGGCGTTGGCGTGCGCAGGTTGCACAAATGTGCATCCCCTTGCACGCGCCAACCCTCAATTTTCTAACATGTGCGCACCGGCGCGCGCATGTTAGAAAATCGCATGTCCATGTCTGCGCGCCTGGTGGCGGGTGCACATGGACGCGTGTGCGCAAGCTTTCAAAATCTACCCCTAATTGTTTTGAATTATTCTTTTTATTGGAATGATTTTACTAATTTTGTTTTATGAGGAATGGTAATGTTTCTGGTTTTTTTTACATTGTTGCAGTGTAAACAGAATTTGGCTTGTTGCAGTTTGCAGTTCAATTTTTGTCTGTACATTTCTGTTTATACTGTATGGTCTCTTTATGCTGTATTTGAGGATCTATCTGTGTTTTGCATGTGTGACTGAATTGAGTTATTCCATTAATGTATAGTTTCTATGTAGGGCTTGTTCTGTTTTCCTAATAGGGGGTATATTACTATTTTAGGCCTGGTTTAATATTTGTAGCACTAACTGCTGTTTGAGGGCCAGCAGTTAGTGCTCTCTGAGGGTCATGCCCATGCCCAAGACGCATTACAGTAGGCCTAATACCATACAGATTCCAAGCGTCTCTTGCTTTTTTGCAGGGTTTTCTTGTTGGCACCTCAGCAGTGCATGAAAATATAAGTGATATTTTTACCTCAGAAGACTGTGCTTTGAAAGTTCTTTTTCATGTAAAATCTGTTATTATAAATCCATAATTTTTAATTGTGTGTGAGGAGGGTGTGATGGAGTGGGGTGGTGCAAGGCTATAAAGTTTTCCTAGGGCCTCTAATACCCTTGCAATGGCCATAGGCACTGCTGTACAAACATTTAACAGAATCTCCCAACTCGTGGTGTCATGTCTTGTGTAAAGGGGGAGGGCATAGATTTTCACTTGGCCATAGGCGCCAAATTGCCTGGCTACAGCTCTGGCTGAAGAAATGGAAGAAAAGCCCAAGTGTCACCACTGGAACCCGGGAGAGTGATGGCTGAGAGGAAAAAATGCCACCGCCAGAATCCAAGCTAGTGGTGGTCAAAGAAACGGTAACGGAGGCCACGGATCACCGCCAGAGCCCAGGTCGATGGCGGCAGAAGAATGGGAAAAGGCACAATTTGTGTGTGTGTGTTGTGTGTAAGGCAGCCTGCTTGTATGTGGTTTGTGTGTGTGTATGGCAGCCTGCTTGTTTGTGTTGTGTGTGAGGCAGCCTGCTTATGTGTGTGAGATAGCCTGCTTGTGTGTGTCATGTGTGAGGCAACCTGCTTTTGTGTGTGTGTGTGCGTGCGTGCATGTGTGTGTTGTGTGTGAGGCAGCCTGCTTCTGTGTGTGTGTGTGTGAGGCAGCCTGCTTGTGTGTTTATGTGTGTGTGTGTTGTATGTGAGGCAGCCTGCTTGTGTGTGTGTGTGTGTGTGTGAGGCAGCCTGCTTGGTATGTGTGTGGGTAAGAGAGGGTGGTGGTGTGTGTGTGTGTATGAGAATGTGTATGTGTATATATGAGAGGGCGTGTGTGTATATGAGAGGGTGGGTATGTGTGTATGTGTACATATGAGATGGTTTTTTTTATGTGTGTATTTCTATGAGGGAGAGTGCCTGCGCACAGGTTTGTGCGTGTGTGAGAGTACCTGTATATATGTGTGTGAGAGAGTTTAAAGTTTGTTTACCCTCCTCCAATCTATAACAATTTCAGGAGGACTATAAATCTAAAGTTCCCAGGTATGAGAGTGGAAGATTTTGTTTTATCCTTGTTAGTTTTAATTATTGGATGTGATATATCTGCTGTTTTGAAATATTTTATTGTTTGGTAATATTTAAAAAAACTGTTATACACATTTTTAATTAGCTGAATTTATCATCAGATTTGACATTCTTTTTATTGGTATGTTTAATGTTTTATATTTCTTGATTGTGATATTATGCTTACAGAGTCTGGCTTCTTGTGATTTCCTGATCAGTTTTTGTCTGCATGTTTCAGTTTATATTTTATGATCTCTTTATTCTTTATTTGATGAGAATCTATCTGTGTTCTGCTTGTGTGACTGAGGCTTTAGGTATTCTGCTAGCATGTAGTTTCTATGTAGGGATTTGCAACAACCTGGCTTTAATCTGTTTTCCTACTAACAGGAGGTGTATTGGTGTTTAGGGCCTCATGTAATATTTGCAGTAAGGCTTTTTCATAGGTTGAGTGTGGCAGTTATGATATGGAAGACTTACTATATTGGAATTGTAGTTCAGATTATTCCTGGCTTTTTGTGGGCCAAGTCCACACCCAGTACACTTTACCATAGGCCTAATACCATATGGCAGTGGTTCTCAACCCTATCCTGGGGACGCCCCCAGCCAGTCGGGTTTTCATGATATCCACAATGAATATGCATGAGAGGAAATTTGCATACACTACCTCCATAACATGCAAATTCACTCATGCATATTCATTGTGGATATCATGAAAACCTGACTGGCTGGGGGGGTCCCCAGGACAGGGTTGAGAACCACTGCCATATGGGATCCAGTAAACCGCCTTGATTACTATGAGAAAGGTAGTTTATTAAGTCTATTAAACTATTATTATTGAAAATGTGTTTTTTTGCAGTGTATGCCTATATATTATATATATTGTAAGTGATATTATTACTTCAGAAGATTGTACTTTGAATGTCTGTTTTCCATATTCAATTTGCCTTTTTAGGCTGGGGAAGTTAATACATTTTAAAATGGAAAAGAATGCATAAGTTTTAATTATGTGGGGAGGGGAAGGAAGAGGGAATGAAACACTGTAAGGTTTGTCTAGGGCATCTAATACCCTTGTATCAACCCGAAGAGAGAGTGTGTCACACACACACAGACTCTCACCATTCACCAACTTCTTACACTCCCAGGGGCAGATCCTGGAGAAGTGTGGGAAGCAGGCAATAGGAAATGGAGGAGTCCTATTTCTAGACCCAGGGGGTGGGGAGCCAAAGGCTGCCCCGCCCCATTAAACATTTCTCTGGTGCCCTCTAGTGCAGATGCTGAAGGCTGAGAACAAAAAAATAACAGGCCCAAAACTGAGTGATTAGAGCAGTGGGCTGCAAACAAGGGAAGCCAGGGCCTTGGGCAAGTCACTTCACCTTCCATTGCCTTCCCCCTGCTCTCTCGGCAATTGCACCTACACCGGGCCATGGGGGAGTGCCATTTCACCCTTTGCCTCAGGCAGCAGATTGCCTTGAGCCCCCCTAAGCCTGCCACACAAGGCCGCATCACTTGAGGCTTACTCTGCCATATGTACATGCTGGCAGGTTAGGCCTAAAGATTATCCGCCTTATGTAGCTGCATAAGTTTTTGGTGCTAGAGTTGTGCATTTGTTTAAAATGAAACTGCAGGACATGACGAATAAGGCTAATTCATTTCATTCGGGAGGCCCCAAAATGAATCCCAACATTGGGCCTGGATCTGGGCCAAGGCCACGGCGTCAGGACCTAACCTCTGGGCTGGATACTGGCATCGGGCCTCGGTCTGGGCCCCTCCTAGGCCGAGGTCCGAGCATCACAATCCGACCTCTGGGCTGGGTCATAGCTTTGGGCTTGGAATCGGGCCCTGGCTGAGGCCCAGGCATCAGAATCCGGCCTCTGGATCAGGCTGAGTTCTTGGCCTTGAGTAGGCTGAGGTTGTAGCGACCTACCGTGCCCTTGGCTTATTCAAGGTCAAGGTTTTGGCCTAGGCTGAAGATGGAAGATCCCCACTGGACCAGGTAAGTGAGGGCCTGGGAGGATCCCGTCCCCAGCATTTGTTTGGGCAGGAGGCTCTGGGAGGCCTCGTTTTAATTTTTCGGCTTTCTTGTGTTTTTTTTTTATAATTGTTTGGTTCATTTTTTTCTCACAAATGAAATCGAATAAAACAATCCACAAACTGAAATTCATGGGAAAAAAAACCTCCCGAAAACAAATCGAAAATGAAAACAAATTTTTTTCTTCTGCACATCCCTATTGGGTGCATAGATTAGGTGGCACTTTTATCCTGCTGATTGTAGGGGACAGGTTCTGCTGCTAACTGTATCCACATCACTTGTCCACTACCCAGCCTAATGAATATGCACCTCACACAGAGGTATGTACATATCAACAACCAAAGTCATTGCATGGGGTAGGAGCTATTCTGTTGAAGTCTGCTTTGTCCCAAGCAATAGCAGGCCACATCACTGTCTGCTCTTTGGCAGTGGGGAATCTCTATCCTCCACACCTCTGTGATTCCTCTTCATTTGTCACACAGCAGCCTCTATGAGCTTTACATAGAGGCTACTTTTTGGGATGACACGGTATTCTAGCAGGCTGCAAGTAGATGACATCTTTTGGAAACTGTCATTCCTAAAAAACGTATTTATTTAGTACTTTTTAAATAGGGAGACAGGACACAAGTAAGGGCCCCTAAGTAATCTCTTTATGGGATGATTAGTGTCACTTCACCTAACATCACACAAGAATTACATGTGCACTATCTACTGTCTGGGCCTGGCACCCTCAACTGAACATTTCTCCTCCCTAGACATGAACAAGTCCTTGTGCTTTATGTTCTTTTCAAATAGACTTCTGACTAAAGACTTATGTGATGACAGCATTCAGAGGTAGACACAGAGAGAAGGCCCAATGTTTGTGCAGAGGTGATATATCTTCACAATGGAAGAGGCCAATGGTTTGTTAGAACTGCATTATGACATTAGCATAACTATACAACCGATCAGTCACTAACAGAGTGAAGACATTGCTTCAGCATCTCTAGCCAAGCATTTCTACAGCTCTTCTACTAGATAGCATATGGCGATGAATACTAGCTAGACAGTGCATATCTCACATACATGCCCATGTACCCAAGAGTTAGCTAAGAGTATGCTCTCTGGAGAAGGCAACATGAGATACTTGTGAAGCTTCACAGTAAGGAGTTTCCTGTTTTGCTCTTGCTGTCTTCCTTGGGAGCATACAATGAGATTTTAGTTTTATGGCCTAGGCCATATAGTCTTGAATGTGAAAAATATGCCTAGTTGGAATGGCCAATGGCACTCTAGCATGCAAGGTCATATGGATCCCAAACCTTTAACCTAGTGAACCCTTAAGACAAAAAACACACAATGAAATGACACAACCAGAAAATAAAGTTTCAAAGTATATGACCACTTTATTAAACAAAATTTGTAGTCACCAGAATCAAAGCAATTCAATGTCTTTGGTAATCACATTCTGCAAGCACAAGATATCAAATAGCACATGACATTATAACTGAAATGATCAGCATATTTAGTGGATACATGTACATACATTGTTACAAATGGCAACATGACATTTACAGTATTATGATCTTATCCTTTTGCAAAATTTTGATTACTTCAAGAACCTAGAAACTGGAAGTAGCAACCCAATAGTTACGGTACATTTCTAATGTTAGAGATGATGCCAGCAAAACAATGTGATGGCAAGTGAAGGCCCAGACAGTCCATGTTAAAAGAGTACACTCAAATGGGACACCCTAAGAGCAATGGCAGCAAAGTTCAAGAGAAAGCCCAGACAGTCCATGTTGAAAGTGTGCACTCAAATGGGATAGCCTAAGGGCCACGGCAGCAAAGTTCAATTAGCAGGCAGCAGGACTAGGACCGAAGAGCACAGCATGGAGGCAGCAGGACCAGGACTGGAGAGTGCAGCATAGAGGCAGGAGCCACAGGATATGATTCAGCAGCAACAGCATGGAACCAGCAGCAAGATGAGATGAGAAGATTCACCAGCAGGATCATGACTGGATACCACATCAAGGAGGCAGGACTATAGCCATAACTTAGAGGAGGGCATAAAAAGTAAGCAGCCGGACAACACAGACAGACAGCAGACCATCCACATCAGCAAACTGGCACAGGAACTTTGTAGTTAGGATGGGCCCAGTAGCCGTCTTCCATTCTACACAGTTCAGGTATTCTATAGTTAGGACAGGCCCAACAGTCTTCTTCCATCTAGTCAGCATAGGAACTCTGTAGTCAGGATGGGTCCAGCAGACATCTTTCATCTAGCCAGCAGAGTAACTCTGTATAGAGGACTGGCCTGGCTTGTTTGTACAAATCATTTTTGAGTGAATTTTTGGAACCTGTACAACTGTGGGCCTCATGGGCCTTTTCCTCCCCAGGGTTTTTGGGTGGTTGGGGTTGGCATTTCTTTGGGGGGACTTATCCCTGGGATGTCCTGAGATCTGGGGACTGCTGTGTGGCGTGGACTCCTGGGAGGATGGGGATGGCCCAGGTGCAGGCTCTGGCAAATGTTGAATGAATTGGGTTATCACTGTGGTCAAATTGTTTATGGTTGAGGAGATGGTTGTTAGGCCCTATGTAAGGGCAGCTGTCTGCACCTGCAAGGCCTGGGTGTGGGTGACTTGATCCCTCCTCAAGCAGATCATCTCTATCCGTATATGGTGCAGGTTGAGCCCATGCCTCCTCTCGATCCGATTGAGTATGTTCTGGACTGTACGCTCCAGTTTTGCTGCTGCTGCTGGTGCTGCCAATATTGTATTTGGTGGTGACTGAGGCACTGTCTGCGGCTCCAAAGCTGGCATGGCCAGGATGGTGGGATGAGCTGGCTGGCTTTCTGGTGCATCCCATTTGTCATGTGGCTTGCTGGAAGCAGGTGGGTACTGGGCAGCTTCCTCCCATGGCAGGGGTGTCCCCTCCATAAAGCTGGAGAGGTTTAGGCTGGTGCTCTTCTTCCTCTAGTGACGAAGACTCTCTTGAAGCTCTGATAGGACGGAGGGACCATGATCCTCATAGCCCCTTGTTGGCTGAGGCAAATCTGCTCCGCTGCAGCCTCCTGCTGTGCCCCGGACCTCAACATGGTGTTGGCTCAGCTAAGGAAACTCCTTTCAAGCCACTGGGCACATGTGACCTGAAGTACCTGACCTGGAAGGTCATCCTTTTAGTCACCGTCACTTCAGTGTGCAGAGTCAGTGAGCTTCGGGCCCTTGTGATGTATCCACCTTTCACAAAATTATTCCATTATAGGGTAATTCTGTGCATGCACCCTAAAGTCCTGCCTAAGGTGGTGATGGATTTCCATCTTAACCAGTCAATTGTCAGGCCCACCTATTTTCCCACACCTCATTCACACTAGGGCGAGGGGGCTCTGCACAGTTTGGATTGCAAGAGAGCCTTAGCCTTCTACTTGGAGTGAATGGCAACCTATAGGCAGTCTATGCAACTCTTCATCTCTTTTGACAGGAATAGATTAGGAGTTGTGGTTGCTAAGCAGACCCTGTCCAACTGGCTGGCAGATTGCATGTCCTTCTGCTATACTCAGGCAGGAATGCACCTGGGTGGTCGTGTCAAGGCTCATTCTGTCAGAGCCATTTGAACTTCAGTGACCCAATGGAGAGCGGTCCCCTTGGATGATATCTGCAAGGCTATGACATGGAATTCCCTCCATACGTTTGCCTCTCACTACTGTCAGGACAGGGATGGCCAACGTGATAGCAGTTTCGGCCAGTCTGTCCTCAGGAATCTCTTTCAACTGTAGAACCCAACTCTTCCTGCCTTGGGCCCATTTTTTGGGTTCAGGCTGTTTTCCTCTGTTACCAACAGTACCACTGTTCTTGTGCCTGTTGGCACCTGGTTGGGTGCCTGTTGGTCTTGTTTGTTGTTTGGGAACAGCCTATAGCAAGGTGTGTGAGGACTACCATCCTGCTTGTCCTAGGAAAAAGTAGAGTTGCTTATCTGTAATAGTTGTTCTCCTAGGACAGCAGGATATTAGTCCTCATGAAACCCACCCGCCACCTCACAGAGTTGGGTTTCTCCTGTGTTTGTTATTTTATTTTTTAATAATTCTATGTTATGAAACTGAAATGGGACCCTGCATGGGCGTGTGGATAGTGGCATGCTGTGCATGATCAGTGTGCTAGTCAGTTTCTAACAAATGGACTTTATTGAATCTTGCCCGACTCTGGCCGAGTTTCGCTCAACGAACTGCTTCAGGGGCTTAAGAGCCACTTGAATTGGCTCAGATTAGCATGGACATCTCATATGTCATAGTTAGAGAAACATTTATCAGCAAAACTCTTCAGCCTTTCTTCATGAGGGAAGCGCTCTATCCCCTTCTTCGTGGGGAGCTCACAGATTGGAGAAAAGAAGCAGCCTGCTGGTTCTCAGTCCCGGGCTTCCCTCGAACCAAAATCGAGAGACTCAGCCACCTACAGGCCAGCTAGGAGACAACACCAAGCGAAGGCTGCTTCTTTTCCCCAAAAGCGCGATCGCGTACTTTTGCTTGCGCAGCAGGCGCAAACAAAAGTACGCATTCGCGCTTTTTAAAAAAAATCTACCCCAGTGTGTGCCAGCGGTCAAAAAGTGAACAGAATGTTAGGAATTATTAAGAAAGGAATGGAGAATAAAATGAAGAATATAATGCAAAATATAGATGGGAGGATATTGTCATAAGGCATAAAAATCTTGAGGCTTATTAATATTTTAGATGCTGCATATCACAGGGACCTGATAATTTTATTAGGATGGGCTATTTCCATCTTCGAATTGCAGTGTTTATCTGTGTAATTTAAAGCTGAGTTGTAAGTTTTATGTGTTTTATGAGTGTTTAAATTACTTGCCTAGAACTGGGGATAGAGCAGGTTTTTTTTGTTGTTTTTTTTTAAATAAATAAATCAGTCCTAAAATATAATGCCTACCTTTAATGCCTGACACGAGGCTTGATTTAGACTTCTTTGGGACTAAGAAATATTTATGGCAAAAAATGTTTGGCAAATAAAAATAATTAGATCCTACACTGAAAAACTAGTGATTAAGGTGCTCGAGAGGAGATGGGCAGAGGAACTTATGGAGGGGGAGCAAGTCAGTAATCTACTTGCAGTATAAAGTCTAGCTGGAAAGCGCATGCTGCAAGCATGGCACAAAGACATGTTTTCTTTCCTCGACCAAAGTGAAAGTCGATTTGGCAAGGAGGATTGATAGTAAAAGATGTCTGGCGATTGCACCGATTTGAGCCAAAATTACAATTTCATGACAACTTTTCCTTCCAGTCCCCATGCTGATTCAGCAACATTAGTTCAGCAGTTTCTGACTTCCACCATGTATTTGGACAGTCATCAGATAGAGAAACAGAAGGATGCACCCTTGACAATAGGTACTTTTGCTCCAGCGAAATGAATCTTAAAAAATGACATGTCCATAAAAAAATAATTTTGAAAATACATTTTGAAAGAGCCTACATAGGAAAACTAGCAAAAACCGTGCTTAAGTTACACCAATTTTGAAAGCAGACTTATGTGCATAAGTAATTTAGGAATCCTGCCGGGTACCTGTGACCTGGATTGGCCACTGTTGGAAACAGGATGATGGGCTTGATAGACCCTTGGTCTGACCCAGCATGGCAATTTCTTATGTTCTTATGTCCACTTTCAAGTTAAATTTACACCTATTTGGGGGGCACATATTTTTCCTGAAAACTTATGTGCATACTGCCAGATTTTATAGTTTGCATTTAAGTTCAAACCCCTCCCCAATTCCACCCACAGGAATGCTTCCACTTAATCTGTGTAAACCTATGCGTGAACATGACATAGGCATGTATTCATTTATTTGCATATTTTGATTAAATTAATTAATTAACTTATATGCATTTTTATTTCACATAATTTTCGAAAGGAAAACCCAGAAGGATCACAATTATATCAACTGAAATATAAAATAACATCGGTTAATAACATACAAATTAAATAAATAACAAGTAATTAAAAAGTAAATTAATACATTTAACATCTGCTTCTGTACCTTTTATAGACTTCATTGGATAAAGTGGCCTGGGGGAAGTTGAGATCATCAGGGAAGGGCCCAGGAGGTTTTTTTTTGTTTTGTGCGGGGGCAGAAATGAAATAATCCCAAGGCCTCTTTTCTCCCCACTCCCAACATAATGAAAACAAGGGGCCTCTGATGCTCTTCTGCACCTCCTGGATCCTCTCCCCATCTATCACTTCTGAGGTCCTCAAAATGGAAGCTGAAGGCAGGAGAAATCATTGCTCCTTCCAATTCTGCTGCTGCTGCCGCCGAGATAGGAAATTTCACTTGATGGCCCCTTGTGCTCTTTTGTCCCACATGTGTGTGGGGCAAAGGAGCATGTGAAGTCGTTCAGCACCATTTGGGTCCTGGCAGCAAAGAAGGAGAAGTGCTCCTTCCTGCCACTATCTTCCATTTTGAAAACCTCAGAAGAACAGGAAGAGAGGGCATCAGAGGAATGGATAGGGGGGTGGGGATCTACCTTAGTCATGAAAAGCTAATGTTAAAACTCAACTACACTTTCCAAAATGCAATTAAGCTTTCGTGTTATGGCCAGGTTAACACAAACCATGTTGTTTAATGTGATCTTCACTAACCCACCTTAATTATTCATGAATTGCTTAGCATGCATTTGCACGCTATGCAATTTTGTTTTGGGTTTTTTCTTTTTCTATTAGGTGATTGTCTGCCTTGACATTACATGATTCGGTGCAGAACAATGAATTCAAGTACATTAACATTACAAATGTTAAATACAGGGCTTCCCAAGCCTGTCCTGAGGACCCCACAGCCAGTCAGATTTTCTGGATTAACCATAATGAATATACATTAAGGATGTGAATCGGGCTTCGGATGATTGAAAATATCGGATGATATTTTCAAAATCGTCAGAAATCGTGGGCTCCCCCAAAACGATAGAAAAACCCACGATATTGATCGTGAGAGATCTCTTATCGTTTTGGGGGAGGGCGGGAAAAACGGCACAAAAAAATAACCCCTAAACCCACCCCGACACTTTAAAACTAATTCCTTAGATTCCCCCCCCCCCCCAAAAAAAACCTTTTACAGGTACCTGGTGGTCCAGTGGGGGTCCCTTGAGCGATCTCCCGCTCCCGGGCCATCGGCTGCCACTAATCAAAATGGCGCTGATGGCCCTTTGCCCTTACCATGTGACAGGGTATACGTGCCATTGGCCGGACCCTGTCACATGGTAGGAGCACTGGATGGCCCGCGCCATCTTGTGCTCCTACCATGTGACAGGGGCTGACCAATGGCACCGGTAGCCCCTGTGACATAGTAAAGGCAAAGGCTATCGGCGCCATTTTGAATACTGGCAGCCGACGGTCCGAGTGCAGGAGGTCGCTCCCGGACCCCCGCTGGACTTTTGGCAAGTCTTGTGGGGATCATGAGGGTCCCCCAAGACTTGCCAAAAGCCCCTGGTGGTCCAGCGGGGGTCTGGGAGCGATCTCCTGTACTCGGGCCATCGCCTGCCAGTAATAAAAATGGCGCCGATAGCCTTTGCCCTTACTATGTTACAGGGGCTACTGGTGCCATTGGTCAGCCCCTGTCACATGGTAGGAGCACAAGATGGCGTGGGCCATTCAGTGCTCCTACCATGTGACAGGGTCCGGCCAATGGCACGGATACCCTGTCACATGGTAAGGGAAAGGGCCATCAGCGCCATTTTGATTAGTGGCAGCCGACAGCCCGGGAGCGGGAGATCGCTCCAGGGACCCCCACTGGACCACCAGGTACCTGTAAAAAGTTTTGGGGGGGGGGGGTCTGAAGGGTGGGGGAAGCTAAGGTATTAGTTTTAAAGGGTTGGGGTGGGTTTTTTGTTTATCGGCTCGGGCGCAGCCGATAAACAAATCCGTGATCGGGCCCGATGAAAAAAAAACCACATGTGAATTGGAACCGGAATCCGAGCCGATTCCAGTTCTGATTCACATCTCTAATATACATAAGATAAAATTGCAAACATTAGAAACCCAGTAGATGCAGATTCACTGTGGATATTCTGAAAACCTGACTGGCTGTGGGGTCCCCATACAGGTATGGAAAGTAATAGTTTAACATCTGTTAAATGTGTATATTAGTATTAAAGCACTTTACCTAGCACTTGTTTAGGGCACTGTTTACCAACATATAGGGTATATAGGAAGAGCTGCCTAGTGGTTAGAGCAATGGACTGTGAACCAAGGAAGCCAGGATTCAAATCTCACTGCTGCTCATTGTGACCTTGGGCAAGCCACTTCATCTTCCATTGCCTCAAGTTCAAATGGATTGTGAGCCCTCTGGGGACAGGGAAATACCCTACAGTACCTGGATGCAATCTGCTTTGAAGTGCTTGAAAATCTAACACATACAAATGTGTTTGGCATGGAAGAGCTGTTAGGAACATAACTCTGGTAGCATTATCTTGTTAACTTATCAAACTGTAGGCTGTTTTTCCACTCTCTTTTATTACATAAACCAAATAGGTGTTTACAGTGTAGGATCTGGTTAAATTCATTTTGGGATCTTTAACAATTGTTATATAACTCTAGGAACAACTGCCTTGCATTTTTAAATAAAAGTATGTCACCTATTGGGATGCTGGGACAGGAATCGCAAATTAATTGTTGCGGAGATATTATCTGACAGTGAATTACCACTAGTACCCTGTAAAAATGCCATTAGCTTTTAGGGGAAATCAATTTCACTTTGATTAACCTCTCAACTCTTCCACCTGGTCATTAACTAGCAGGAAATGACCTCCAGGATGACTACATTATTATTCAAACCATGATTTGTGAGATGCAAGAACAAAATGCAGTTTTGGAACAGGATTCCAAACTCAAGGGCAAATGTATCACTTTTTTTTTTTTGCACTGGGTGTTTCACAAAATAAACTACTCTGAAACCTCCATTGGTAAGTAAATGGCACTTTGCATGTTTCCCCAGGGCACACTTCGCGTTTATCAGCAATGGAGCTATGGTGTTGCAAATGCATAAAGGTGAATTTTAAAAGCCCAGCATGCGCCAAAATTGGGAGATGGGTGCACAAGTCAGGCTCGCACATGCCCACCAAATTTTAAAAGCTGCCCAGATGAAAAGGGGTGTGGTGTGGGTGTGGGCTGGGCAGGGCATCAGCATTTTGGCACATGTCCAAGAGCTGTGTGCCTAAATACTTAATTTTGTGCCCAGGTCCTCTGCTGCATAAGTTTACTTCTGCTATGGAGGAGGTGTAAGTTTAAAAAAAAAAAAGTGGGGGACGTGCAGGCTATTAAACCAGGGGGTTTTATTAACTTACCTCTTAATTGGGCAAACTAGCAGATGAACTGGTGAAACTAGTAATGATGTGGATGCGCGCCCATTATAAAATACCCTGACACCTAGGCATGCACCCACTTAAAATTAGGCGCACATATGCCTGCCCTCAGACTGTTTTATAACATGTGTGTTCAGTACACCTTGGTGTACTGTGCTGTTCGTACGTCTCACTCTACAAGAGAAACTGGTCCTTAAACCCTAAACACCACTAACACCTCACCTCGACTTATTAGGTGGCCCTTCTATAGAGATATAAATACTTAACTACTATGAGGGCTTTGTAGATAGTCTCTCTCTCTCTCTCTCTCTCTCTCTCTCTCCAGGATGTGAGTGAAAAATAGGGAATCACATGGTAATGCAAACATTTCCATAAACACATCCCTTTTCATTATCAATGCATTACTAACACCTTTTGATGAATGATGGGGTAAGATTGGTTACAGAGGTGGTAATCATAGGCAGACATTGATATCTATCAAGTTAAATTTCCTGATATACTATCTAGTACATATATCTAAGAGTATGTATAATTAAAAGGAAATGATAATTTTCACATCTTGGTCAGTGGGTTGTTTTGAGAATGTCACTTTCTCTTGTCTGCTTTTATTATTATCTTTTTTCCTTCTTGTTTTTGTGGTTCTGTATATTCAAAGGTTTTTAAGTTAAATTATATGCATTCTTGAATAGCCATGTTTTTAGTTCACGTTTAAATCTCTTTCTCTCTGGTACAATACATAAAGTCTCAGGCAGTGAATTCCAGAGTTTTGGACCCGCTATGGAAAACAGCCGATCTCTTATCTGCTTCAGATGTGTGCTCCATATTGTGGGAATAGTCAGTAGTCCTTTATTTTGAGATCTTAGGAGTAATTTAAAAACATTGCGCGTGCTTCCCAACCCCCTAACCTGACCTCCCTTCCCTTTCCCCTATCCTGCTCTCCCCCTATCTCTATCCTAAATCCCCCAAACTCCTTAACTTACCTTTTGTGCCTGCTTCTATCACCTCTGGCCCCGCCCTGTTGGACCACCCCACCCCGCCCCGGAAAACCCCGCCCTGGACCTCCCCGTTCACTAACCCTGGGACTTACACGCATCCCGGGGGTTTACACGCATGGATGGGTCTTTGAAAATTGGCCTGGCATGCGTAAGGCCCAACTACGCACGTAAACCTCCGGGTTTTACGCGCGTAGATGATTTAAAATCCGGCCCTTAGTGTTCACTGCGGATTATAAGATTGTAGTGTCACTCCTAACAGGCCAGTATTATTGGAATGAATGATACTGTATATTAGCATTAATACTTTATAGCATATTCTATATTGTATTGGTAACCAGTATAGTGACATCAGTGAGGGTGTAATGTGATCATATTTTCTGGTTCCTAATAATATTCGTGCAGAAGCATTTTTTGTAATAGTTGTAGACGTTTTAAGTAGCTTGCTGGAAGACCTAATAGTAAGGAGTTACAACAGTCAAGGTTTGAGAAGACTAGAGTTTGTAATACAGTACAGAAGTCCGTGAAGGTTAATAGTGTTTTCAAACACTGTAGTATCCGCAACTTGGTGTAACCTGCCTTAATTAATTTACTGATCTGCATTTTCATTGTGAGGTTCTCATCTAGCTGTACACCTAAATCTCGTACTTGACTTGATGGATTAATTTGAAAGTTGCTCATATCTAGGGCAGGTGGTTTATCTATCAATGAGTTTCTGCTTAGCCAAATGATTTCAATCTTTTTGGGGTTTAAAGTTAATTTAAGTTGCGAAAATTCTTGTTGTATTGCTTTCATATAGATAGAGAATAACAAAGCTGTATGTTCAAATGATCTGATGAGTGGGATGTAAAATTGTATGTCGTCTGCATACAAGAAGAAAGTTGTTCCTAGTTTCGTCAGTAATCTACATGGTGGGAGTATGTATATATTGAATAATATTGCTGAGATTGCTGAGATTTGAGGGACACCTGTACCACATTGGAAAAAATCAAATATATGGTTGCCCAGTTTGACTTGGAATGTTCTGTTAGAAAGAAATGAAGTGAACCACCTGAGAACTCTGACATCGATCCCAATGTTTTTCATCTGGTGGCGAAACAGTTTATGGTCCAGAGTATTGAAGGCGGCCATTAGGTCATTTAATACAAGATAATAATATTTATCTGCATCAAGTACTCGTAATACTGAATCCATTAATGAGAGGAGTAATTTCTCAGTTGAGTGATGTTTCCTAAATCCAAATTGATTTGTGGAGAGTATGTTTTTATCTTCCAGGTGATTTACTAGCTGGATTAGCACTGCTTTCTCAAGAACTTTTGTGAGAAAATACAAGTTGGATATTGGGCGATAGTTGTCCAAATTGTCAGTCTACCATTCTTATTTTTTAAGATAGGCTTTATCACAGTTTGTTTTAACCCATTTGTTTGTTTTAACCCATTTGTTTGTTTTAACCCATTTAACCCAGTTCCTTCTGAGAGAGACAGGTTAACTAATGTTGTGATTGTCTGAGTGATAACCATGTGTACTTGTTTCAATGAACTGGCTGGAACTGGGTCACATGGGTGGATTTTTTTAATGATTTGACTGATTTCCAGTTTCAATACTCTATCAAACATGGACCATTTAACCATGCTATTAGTGTCTTCAGATGCTTTTATTGGTGAGCAGTTAGGGAATTGTGTTTTTAGCTTATTGAATTTGTCTAGGAATCTTTGGCATATTCATTGCAAGCGGCCTATGTGAAGTTGTAGTTTCTTGTGATGGAAGATGTCGGGTCTTTAATTAAACTTTTTACAACCTCAAAGAGCAGTTTAGAATTAAATATAACCCCATGAATCTGCTTATCATAGTAATCTTTTTTTGTTTTATTGATTGGTGCATGGTATTTTGAAAAGGAAAATGTATATTTTCCTAGGGATTTCACTTATGGGCATTTCCGCCATTGTTTCTCTAATTTTCTAAGGTTCTTTTTGTTGCTTCTTAATTCTTCATTATACCAGGGCTTATTTTGTTTGGAGTTATTCTTTTCTTTGTTAGTTTTTGTCAGGACAGGACTTAGTTTTTCAGCTATGTCACTAAAATTTTATATCATGAATTGAAAGCCGATGTGGAATTGGTTTGATTTAGTTCATGGAGTTTATTTTCAATTGGTTCTGCAAGTATTTCCATTTCTATCTTTTTCCTGAAGATAAAAGAAAGCTTATTTTCTATATTATTATGGTTTTGGTGAAGGCTATTGCCACCTTTATTAATTAGTGATCAGACCAGGGCAAAATTGTGTGTGTGATGTATTGATAGGCAATTACTGGTATTTACAAATATTAGGTCTAGGATGTGACCCACTTTGTGAGTTGCTTTTGAGACAAATTGTGACCATCCCAGTGCTTCCATTGTTTCTAAAAACATTTCACAGGCTAGTGTTCTTGGGGTTTTGTCTACCTGGAGGTTAAAGTCTCCTACAATTAGTATAGATTCTGGTGATGGAAACCCCTTGGCAAATAATTCAATCAGCAGTGAGCTATCATTACACCCACTCGCCTATCCTCAATATTCACAAGATGATCAAGCCCTGATTGGCCAGGGGGCACAGTATGGCACAAACACATGGATATACAAAACACAGAAATGCACACACAAATATCACACACTCACACACACACACACAACCACACTGAACACTCATACATAGGCATAAACATTAGCATACACAAACACATAAAGTAACACAACCCCCCCCCCCTTCCTTTCCATGTACTCAAACACATCTATATTTCAAGTAAAACTTTCATTTGCTATGACTATCAACAAAATATAAGGACAATCTTTACAAGCTGCAGGAATAGATTTATCATTACACTGTTTTTTAACAAGCAAACTTTATGGAGATAATTTTAAAACTGTCTGCATTGGTGCAAAGTCTTTATATTAATTTTCACTGTGAAAGTATTTGTGTGTTTTCCCTTTGAAAATTATTCCAGAAAAGCTACCTGCACCCATTTATACTTGCTAATTTGTGTGGGTAGCTTTTCTTGAAAAATAAAATGCATGCTTTTGAAAATTCAAATGTATGCTCATAAGTATAGACCCTTCCTCAAACCCCACCTAGGTAGAGTGCATCAAACCAGGGTGAGAGTTTGTTGTAGAAATCTCATCTTTGTGTACCTTTCCTCATTCCAAATCACATCAAATCTTCACCAGTGTGTACTGTGCTGTTCGTACCTCTGACTGTGCATGTAAATCTGGCCCCCAAACCTTACGTTACAAAGAGTCTCTCTCACTCTCAGCAGCCTGTCTTCTCAGCTTGCAAACTGAAAATATTGTGAGTGCTATAAATGTATCACGTATTGCAGTAAAATACCTATGCGAAGCGCTAAAAATAGCGTGGGTTGCGGTAACTCAAACATTATCCTAACCACACCCCTTTTTTTTAAATCACGGGTGCTATTCATGCGAAATTTATAGCAAAATGGTGAATCTACTCCCAAGAATAAAGTGTCTTGCTCAAGGTCTTAAGGAGCAGCAGTGGGATTTGAAGAGTGGTCTCCCTGGAGTGGAGGTGTAGCCTAGTGGTTAGCGTAGTGGGCTATGAAGCAGCAGACCAGTGTTTAAATCCAGCTATTACTCCTTGTGACCTTGCCATCACGGTGATATTAAGTCAGAGTAAAATGTGCCAAGCCACACATTTTACTTTCAGAAATTAGCGCCTACCCAAAGGTAGGCGCTAATTTCTCCAGGCACCGGGAAAGTGCACAGAAAAGCCATGATATTAAGTAAAGCCATGATATTAAGTAAAATGTGCGGCTTGGCTGCACATTTTACTTATTGAATTGCGCGGGAATACCTAAAAGGGCCATCAACATGCATTTGCATGTTGCGGGCGCTATTAGGTTCAGTGGGAGGGGGGGGGGGGTTGGGTTGGACGCGCGTTTTGGAAGCGCTATTACCCCTTACTGAATAAGGGGTAAAGCTAGCACATCCAAAACGCGCGTCCAATCGCAGGTACTGTATCGGCCTGTTAGATTGAAAGCCCTCTGGGGACAGGGAAAAACCTACAGTACCTGAATGTAATCCACTTTGAAGCACTGAAAAGTAGAGATGTGAATCAGAACCGGAATCGGTTCGGATTCCGGTTCCGATTCACATGTGGGTTTTTTTTCATCGGGCCCGATCGTGGTTTTGTTTATCGGCTGTGCCCGAGCCAATAAACAAAAAACCCACCTCGACCCTTTAAAACTAATATCTTAGCTTCCCCCACCCTCCCGACCCCCCAAAAAACTTTTTACAGGTACCTGGTGGTCCAGTGGGGGTCCCTGGAGCGATTTCCCGCTCCCGGGCCGTCGGCTGCCACTAATTAAAATAGCGCCGATGGCCCTTTGCCCTTACCATGTGACAGGGTATCCGTGCCATTGGCCAGATCCTTTCACATGGTAGGAGCACTGGATGGCCCACGCCATCTTGTGCTCCTACCATGTGACAGGGGCTGACCAATGGCACCGGTAGCCCCTGTGACATATTAAGGGCAAAGGCTATCGGCGTCATTTTGATTACTGGTAGCCGATGGCCCGAGTGCAGGTGATCGCTCCCGGACCCCGTTGGACCACCAGGGGCTTTTGGCAAGTCTTGGGGGACCCTCCTGACCCCCACAAGACTTGCCAAAAGTCCAGTGGGGGTCCGGGAGCGACCTCCTGCACTTGGACCGTCAGCTGCCAGTAATCAAAATGCCAGTAATCAAATTCTTCTCACAAAATCAGTTGAAGTTTACTTCACTTCCAATCCTATTTGTGCTCATTTTAGGTGGTCTTTCTCCTGGGCTCTCCACAGTGAACATCGAACAGAAATATTGGTTTAGCAATTATGCTTTTTCCTTGTCAACCTTTACATATTCCTTCCCTTCACTTTTGAGTCTCACAAAGCCACTTTTGTGCTTCCTTTTATCACTAACATATCTAAAAAAAAAAGGTCTTGTCCCTTGTTTTATCATATTGCTTGTTTTTTTTTTCCATTTGCATCTTTGCATTCCTGACTTATTTCCCAGCTCTTCTTAGGTTTTGCCCATCTTCCTTTTACTGCAATCTCTTGTAGTTTATAAATGTTAATCCTTTATTTTTTACTTTTCCAGCTACTTTTTTTTAGAAAAGGAGTCTTCCACCGTTTCTGCTCAAGTTTTGATAGTAATTTTTTGAAAATTCTCTGACCATACCGAATAGTTATTTGCTTCAGCCTCAGTTAGTTGCCAGGATATGAGATACTGCTTCATTTTTTAGATTATTTATAATAGATTGATAAAGTTTGTCAGTATTATATGTGCTATAACTTTGAAACGAATGTCACCTTACTATTTAAAAAGAGACAAAGTCCTCCTATGATGAAAAATTTCTCTTTTAAAAATGCATTTCAGACTTTGTTCTGAAAATTACAAAATCCTCCTCACTAGTTCCAGAACCAGTATAGCTACAAAATTTCATCTTTATAAGGAAAAAAAGCATCCACATATTTATTAGTAAACTATAATTAGGGCTTCTGATTTTAGGTTTTAACCAACAAAACATTGTGATGCAAAAAAATGTATAGGTGTTTATTGGATGAACACCCAAAAATATCACTACCTCTTCCAGGCCTGCCTTGGTCCCCCTCTCTGTTTTGTTCTTTTTCCACACAAATGACTTCTCAGCTGTATGTATTTAATTAATCTGGAAATAGATAACCAGCAATAGTACTCTTTCCACAAAACACATTAAACGCTTACTTTTTGTACTCTCAAAGAACCCCTAATTAGCTGGAAAATAAACACCTACATTTACAATTTATAAACACCTACATTTACAATTTATAAACACCTAAAAATAGAAGCCTTAAAGCTCAGCTTTCAAAACTATCCGCATTACTGCATTTGTGCACATAAATAGAGGCACGGAGATTAATGCTAGTATTTGATAAACTGTGTGGTGGGAACTGAATAGTTTACAAAATATTGTGTATTTCTGCTCCAAAAATATGCGCTTATGTTTCAGTACATGTTAATATTTCCAAGGACAGGAAATGCATACTTTCTCTTCCTATTTTATAAATATACAGTGCATGCATATATTTTGTGTGTGTGTGTGAAATAATTGAGACACTGCATGAATAAACACACAGCTTTACATGTGGAGGGGAGGTAGGTATTTTGTAAAGTATGCATGAGTACTTGGAATCACCATTTCACTGCTACCTCCCCCAATTCACCCAGTCCTTCTCCAGTTCACCTAGACCCTCTAGTATTTCATCCTGAACTCCCACCAGCATTCACAGACCTCCCATCCAAAAACTACAGACAACAGACAAGTCATTTCACTTGCTTGAGTCAATTAGCAGGTGTAAAAGTGTATAAACAAGTTTGATAATGTATACAAGCCTATCACTTACGAAACAGCAACTACAGTGAGTACATCTGAACCTCGCTCTAGAATGCACCTAGCTCACCCCTTTTTACCCGGTAAAATGTACACGCTAAACAAAAAATGCATGTGTACTTGTGATGTTTGTAAAATAGTGTATATGCGCATACAAACTACGTATGCTATTTTTATGCATGGAGCCTTTTGAAAATTACTGCAAATCTGTTTGTATCATGGTCTTGTCCACAAAAGTTATTTTAACCATCTTCAAATGCATTCCTGGAGAAAAAAAACCTGATAGAATCCATAGGCTTTAAATTCATTCATTTGGGGATTTTAATGAAGCATTTCTGTCCAGTGTTGACAAAATGTAAATAAATAAAATAGTTTTTAGCAAAATAATAGTAGAATCGTTAGTAGAAGAATTTTGATAGTAAAATGTGAAATATGTTAGTACACTGCTGACAGGTTCATTGTACTGGACAAGGGTTGCAGATGCATGGATCCTTTTCAACCTTTACCTAAAAGTCACTAAAGCACTTTTATTGGGAGACTGTGAGAAGCAGGAAGACATCAAAAGTGCTGGATCAAACTAAAATTAGGTGTTCTTGAGTTGCATTAGCAGCCCTGGTCTGTTAGAATTTTCTTGTAAAAACAGAAAACAGAATAGTATTTCCTCCTTGTGATATGCAAACCACATTTCATTACTTAAAGTATAATGACAACATCTACCTATGTCATAACATATGGCATGAATAACATTTTCATAGTGGATACAAAAAGAAGCAAAGTTTGTGTCCTATTCTCAATCACTATAAAGCTGCACACTGATAATGCACGTTGACTGGGTTGATAAACAGTCATTAAGTCTTATTTTAGGGTACTAAAGTCAAAGCAAGTTGCACATTTCTGTTAAAGAAAAAGGAGTTTAAAAAAACCTCAAAGAATTCAGGATCATATTTTGCTGCTTTAGGGTCTGAGTAGAAATACTGTAGCAGAGCACTAGAAAACATGTTTTACATTGATGAGCAGAATATAAAAGCTTTCATCTCCACCTTGTATTAGTCATATTTAAATATAAGTAGAGATTGTTGATGTATGAGTACCAGGGCTGGTTTTCCTCATTTGGCAGAGTAGGTGCCTGTTGAGTGTTTTTGAGAGGGGTGTTCAGAGGAGGAAGAGAGCCACTGCGTATGGATGAGACGGAGGTGGTTGGCCTATCAATTGCAGTGTATATTTGGAGAGGGATCCTCCTTTCCCTGATCATGCATTTTCCAAGGGGAAGGAGACTCCTCTCCTGCATTGTTTTGGAGGGGGACAATCACCTGCTTTCATACCTAGGGGCATGCAAGAAGTAATCCTGATGAGCTTTCCTCCACAGTTGAATTAGTTGTGCAACATTTACAAGCAAAAAACCAAATGCAAGGGAAGGCAAAGTTACTGGGATGTGTTCTATGAACACATCTAATATAATTTCAGAACATGCTCTGTCCAGTAACTGTGTTTCAAGAACATTTTTTTAAGTACAACCTGGGTATTGGAGTCAGGGAAAACAGACTTCTTTCATTTGCTTTAGAATATCTACTCTCATGTATTGAAATTAGCCTGGAGCTGAATCACTGAGCCTTCCCATCGAATTCACTCTTATCGATCCTCACTCTAATATTCTTGATGTATACATATGATTTGGTCCTAGGTAAGATGGATAAATTATGTTTCACACAAGGATCATTAGTGCAGAGCTCCAATTGCTTTCTTAATTGTGGATTCTTTGAGTTGCCATTCCATTCTTGGATCAAAATTAGAATTATTCAGAAATATTTTATACATGAGACCAGATAAGTTGCTTCTTTTTTTCACTCTAATGTGGTCCCAAGTATAAAATATGCCTGGATTGTTCCTACATTGATCCAAGAAAATGTATGGCAACCTGAAAAGAATACACATAGACGCACAGTATATAAAATATTTCTCTCGAAAACTGAGATTCAGACTTTTCCAATAATCAAAGTAACATCAGGGTATTTCATGGCAAATGAGCCCCGAGAAATCATCATATAGAAAAATCATGACAATCAGATACTGACTTCTTTTTGATTGAGTTTAACCATGAGTTTTGTTGGATGAAACACTCTATTCTCAGCATAATAGTAAAAGCTCAATCTAACATTTGGCCGGCCACACTTACCCTCAAAGGTCTCTGATGCTGTGAACGAACATAAGACGTTACCAAGCTACTCTAACCATGGGCTTCCCTAAATGCATGCATGCCCAGCTCGCCTACATTTAAAGGCCCCACGATGGGTAAACATACTGCCGGTGCTTATTGATAATGTCATGGAGCTGAGTATTTAAACCCAATCATGCCACCAAAACACTTCCTCAGCAACAGGGTTCTTGTCTAGCCTGCAGTTCATGTAGCTATCTTCTAGCATTGCTTTCCAGCCTTGTCTTGCTCCTCTGTATTACCTTGTTTTGTCTTGCCTTGTCCTGCTGCCTTGTGCGCTCTGCCCTGCTCCTTCCTGCTCTGCCTTCCTCAGCCCTGCTCCGATTCACCCTTGTCTTGGTCCTCTGTGTCCATCTTGTCTTGTTCCTCCTGAGTGCCTCCTGGTACTGACTTTTGCTATAGATTTGGACCAGTTTCTTGCCTGCCACCTGGTATACACCATTGGCATGGACCCAGAAACCATCTGCTTGCTGCCTTCCCTGACCCCTGACCTGGACCCAGATACTGTCTACTCACTGCCTACTCTTCCAATTGCATGTACCTAGACTTTCTCAGACTGTTCTTTAAGGGACATTCACCTAAATCCAAAGGGTCAATCTGGGGGGAATGGGGCTGGTATAGATGAAGCTCCATTTCCAGTTACTGTAAGGACACATTTGCCAGTTGTTGGCCTAGGTCTAGTGAGTTCACCTACTAGGCTGTGTCAACCATTCCACAGCCTATGGGCTCACAGCCATGATAGTTGGCTGAGGTCATGAGCTTGGTGGATTTGTCCCCAACTCAAGCTATCTCAGGTTTGGTACTCCAGGTACAACATCAACAAGACCAGTTGAATAATAAGGCAGGCATCATCTGAGGTCTGGCAGCTCATATAGATCCATGTGCCTTCCTGCACCCATTCCAGTGCCTCCACTGGTTGCTCCAGTCCGACTGGCTGCCTCCATGCTATAACTTCCTCCACCACCCAGGTATGAGGACAGCCCCAAGGAACGCAGAAGGTTCATTAATCAGTGCGGAATGCACTTTGAGATCCAAGCGGCCAATTTCCTCTTGGATCGTACTAAAATTACCTTTGTTAGGTGCTAGGCCTTCCCTCTGTTGGAGTATGATGACCCACTATTAGGGAACCTGGACAACTTCCTATGCTGATTTCCAATGATCTTTGATGAGTTGGACCCGTCCTCGTCCACTGCCATGGAATTGCTCAGGTAATCGTATCATGGGTGATTATGCTATATAGTTTTGCATCGTGGCCCCCAAACTTCACTGGGATGAAGATAGTCAGATGGACATCTTTTGGCACAGCTTAGCGGAATGCATAAAGGATGAATTGGCAGGCCGAGACATTCTGCCCACCTTATAAGACCTTATTGCCCTGGCCATATGGGTGGATCTTTGGTTTCAGGAACATGCCCAAGATTGAGAGGCATTCTGCCAACCTATCCGACTTGCTCCCAAGTTTGAATGCCCCCTGGTTCTCATGGCTGATCTGACAGCCACAACCTCCTCAGAAGAGCCATGCAGCTGAGCAGGTCCTGCCTCACTGAGGAAGACAAACAGAAGCATAGGTGACTCAATCTCTGCCTCTACTGTGTGGCACAGGAGCATTTTGCCAGCCACTGCCTTGGGAAACAGGAAAACTCCTGAGCTTAGGGTTGCTCAGAGATGCAACCCTAGATCAACCATTTCCTTCTCTTCTCAGGGGATGTCAATTACAAACAGAGGCTTTTCTGGATTCAGGAGTTGGCATCAATTTCATTGAGAAGTCTCTGATTACAATGGACAAGGCCGTTACCATCTCACCTGTTACAGTGAAGCCCTTCCTGGAAGCCAAACTGGCCATTTTATCCCTCACACTCAAAACAGGGCTCTTATACCAGGAAAGTATCTCCTTTATGTGCTGTCCAGCGCAGTCAATCCCATTATCCTTGAACTGCCTTGGCTTATGCTCCACAACCCCACTATAGATTGGGGAAAATTGCAAATTGCCCACTGGGGATTTCCTTGCCAAGAACAATGTCTCTCTCAGGACCTTCCTCTGGTCACCTTGGACCGGACGTCTGCTCCAGACCTGCCAAGCTTTCCTCCTCAATATTCAGCCTTTGCTGACATCTCCAAAAAGCAGCAAGCAGAGACCCTACCACTGCACAGGCTGTATGATAGCCCGATCAGCCTTCTTCCGGGGAAGAAACCTCTAGAGGAAAAGGTCTATCCACTTTCTGCCTATGAAACCAAAGCCATGGCTAATTACATTCGAGAAAACCTGGAACTGGGTTTCATCCGTCCTCTTCATCCTCTACCGGGATAGCATTCTTCTTCATGGGAGAAAAAGGTTGGCTCACGCAATCTAAGCATAGACTGCTCAGGTCTTAATACAATTATGTGAAAGAATAGATACCCATACCTTTGATAATGGAGCTATTTGACCACCTGCAAGGGGTGCAGACTTTTTCAGGAAATGTAACCTCAGGGGGTCCTATAATCATATACACTTACAGGAGGGTGACAAATGGAATACGGCATTCAACACCCGTGATGATCATGCCATTTGGCTTCTGAAAAACACCCACCATCTTTCAAAACATGGTCAATGACATCTTTTGAGACCTCCTGTACTCCCATGTGGTGGCTGGTCTGGATGACATCTTCATCTTTTCCCATTCTCTGGAATAGCATCAGGAGCAGGTAAAACAAGTATTACAGAGATTCTATGAATACCACTTATATGCCAAACTCAAGAAATGTATATTTGAGCAAGAAAAACTACCATTCCTGGGCTACTTTGTCTCCCAGTACAGGCTGCATATGGACCCATAGAAGGTAAATGCCAATCAAGATTGGCCACAACCCTTTGGGCTCAAGACCTTGCAATGCTTCCTTGGCTTCGCCAATAATTATAATCAGTTTTTGTATGGGTATTCCTTCTTGGTAAAAAAGGTTCAGACACCAGGCACTGGATGAAAGAATTCATTCAGGCCTTTTGCCACCTCAAAAGAAATTTCTATGGGATCCCAATCTCCACCATCCAGATCCATCAAAACCCTTCATCGTGAAGGTAGATGCCTCTGCCATTAGAGAAGCAGCTGTCCTCACCTAATATAATGATGAAAAGACTATCCTGCCATTCTTTTTCTCTTCTAAGAAATTCACCCCTGCAGAAAAGAATTATACAATTGGGGATCGTAAACTCCTAGCCACGAAGCTAGCACTTGAAGAGTGGTGCCGTCTCTTGGAATTAGCTAGGCATCTGATTATGATCTATACAGACCACAAGAATTTGGAATATTTTCTGCAGGCACAGCGCTTGAAACCTTGGCAGGCCAGATGGTTATTATTCTTCAATCACTTCAACATCAAACTTTGGTACTGTCCGGAGGAAAAAAATCAACAGGTGATGCTGTCTCTCGATCCATTGAGATCAAAGATTCCTTGGAGCTCTTCATCATGACATAGGCCCTGAAAACATTGTGGTCACAAAGGCAGTACCCATCCCACTGGACAAGACCGTAGTTCCCAAATGTCTGCAAGAAAAGGTACTCAAATGGGCCCATGACTCTTACCTGGCTGGGCAATCTGGAATTAATCTTCTGCCATTACTTGTGGTCTCAAGTGAAGCAATACACACAGCATTATGTGGAGTCATGCCCCAACTGTGCAATGCATAAGAGCTCTCATGATCACCCTTGGGGGCTAATACAGCCATTGCCAGCCCCCTAGGAACCTTGGACCCATCAGACCACTGACTTTGTCACTGACCTTCCTGTCTTATGGCTGCACCATCATCTGAGTAGTGGTGGATCACTTTTCCAAGATAGTTCACTTCACATTGCTCCCCAGTCTTCCATCCACACCAAAATTGGCTTGTCTCTTTGTTCAGCATATCTTTCACCTTTCATATTCTCACAAATTGAGGGGTGCAGTTCAAAGTCTGCTTTTGGAAGATCCTCTGTAAAAAGTTCAGGATTACTTTGGACTTCACCTTGGCTTACCACCCACAAAGCAATAGCCAGACTGAAAGAATCAACCAGATTTTTAAAGGATTCCTGAAGGCATACATTAATGAAAAGGATGATTGAGCCTCTCTTCCTCTCTGGGTAAAGTTCTGCCTGAATAATCATGAGGGAAGTTTGTTTAAGTCGTCACCTTCCATATTGTCCTTGGTCAACATCAGTGGGTACCACTCCCCATTCAAGTGTTAGTTCATGTCCCGCAGCTAATGCCATGGATCAAGACCTCCAAGATTTGTGGCAGAGGACTCAACTCCTCACTATGGCTGCTGAAAGGTTTAAGAGACAAGCAGACAAAATGCATCATCCTGTGCCCCAGTTCAAACTGGGGACTTAATTTAATTGAACACCCACAATCTCCAAATCAAAACTCCCTCTGTTCATTTTGCTTTATGCATCTTTGCGCCATTCCCCATTGTTCTCAAAATCCATGACTTATTCCACGCGTTTCTCCTCTAACCCCTGCTGCTGTCTTGGCCCTTACGATCTGCTCCCACTCCAACAGAGGTGATATCAGAGGTAGACTAGACACAGAATACAATGACCAAGAGATCATTGATTCTAGGAGACATCAAAACCAATTAAAATACCTCATCTCCTGGAAGGATTTTGGCCCCAGATGTAGTTAGGTCTAAAGTAAATAAATAAATAAATAAATAAAGTAGTAATAATAGTTACCAGAGTAGAGCTCCCAGGATGCTGAAGGAGCCAGGTCCGGTGTGTGGAGAGGTCTCACTGCAGAGGAGAGAGGGTAGGCTGTTCTTGGTTTTTTTTTGACTAGTCGCACATTTGGACACTGCTGTGCATTGCTAAAGAAGAAAGAAGAAAGAAAGTTGCTGTGATTTCCCCTGATACTGGTAAGGGAGAGCAAGAGTTGCTGTCGAGGCATGCATGACCCCCCCTGGCTGAGTGGAGACTATAGAGAGCAAGCCAGAGACTGGGCTGTTGCTAAGGGCGGACCCAGGTGGGAAAAAATGGGGTTGCAACATTTTGTTCTTGTTGTTGTTGCTGCTGCTGGGGCTGCTGTCGCAGAGATCGGGTAAGCTGAGGCAGAGAGAGTGCCAATAATTCCCGGGGAGAGGTGAGGTTTTTTTTTAATCCCTCTAGCAGAGATAGCAAAGTTTCTGGAGGAGGGTTTGAAATTAGCAAACTGTTATAGGAGAGTGCCATCGTGGAACTGATAGGGACTGCTGCCGCTTGGTTGTTGCATTGTTGTGGGAGACTGCCACGTTGAGAAAAGAAAGTAGGGGGTTAAGGAGGAGAGAAAAAAGGACAGTGAAGCCATGACTCCCTAGGGCTGGAGTGGGTCCGGAGTGAAGAGAGCACCGTCGGGGTGTCCTTCAAGTATCCCTACCATTAATAGGTATTGGGACCATGTTTACTCAGTACAGAGACAGTTGTTAAGAGCCATGGATTTTAGAAAAAAAAAAGGAAAGAAAGATGTCGGGCTGAGAAGAGAGATGAGCAGGGAGCATGAGCTGAATGGCAGGAGTCAGCTGTGTTTTTGAGAGCTGTTGCTGCCAGTGGGGTAGGTGAGAACAGCCAGAAAATTTTCATTTCGCTTTTCAGTTAGGTTAATCTGTTTACCCATTTGTTTCATTTTTTTTTTTTTTTGCTTTTATTTAGTGCAAAATAAATCTAAATAATGCACACTTAGAAACAAAGAAACATGATTGCAGAAAAAGACCAAATGACCCATCTAGTTTGCCAATCCATCCAATTAATTTAGCTTTATAATTCCCATCACTCCCTTAGAGATCCCCTGTGTTTATCCCATGCTTTCTTGAATTCAGATACTGTTTTTGCCTTTACCGCCTCCACTGGGAAACCAATCCATGCATTCACTACCCTCTCTGTAAAGAAATATTTCCTAAGATTACTCCTGGGTCTACCCCTTTCCCATTTCCCCTCATCCCATTACCCCTTGCTCTAAGGCTCCTTTCAGATGAAAGAAGTTCACCTCTTGTGCATGGAAACCTTTGAGATATTTAAATGTCTCTATCCTGTCTCCCCTATCTTGCCTTTCTTCTAGGTTGAACATGTTTAGATCTTTAAGTCCATCCCCATATTCTTTAGAACAAAGACCAGTGACCATTTTAGTAGCCACCCTCTGGACCAACTCCATTCTGTTTATATCCTTTTGAAGGTGCGGTTTCCAGAATTGTACACACATGGGCAGATTTTAAAAGCCCTACGCGAGCCGAACCTATTTTGCATAGGCCCGGCGATGAGCGCAAGCCCCGGGATGCGCGTATGTCCCGGGGCTTGAAAAAAGGGGCGGGGTATGAGCGGTCCGGGGCACGGCTGGGCGTGGCCAGAGGCCTCTGTAGGGTCTTTTGGCTGGGAAATTTTGCGCCCGCACTCAGCCGGCGCGCACAACCTATTCCTGCTTGGAGGCAGGCGCAACTTGCAAAGCAAAGGTATGGGGGGGGGGTTAGGTAGGGCTGGGGGGCGGGTTAGGTAGGGGAAAGGAGGGGAAGGTAGAGGAAGGTAGGGGGGCAGAAGGAAAGTTCACTCCGAGGCCGCTCCGTTTTCGGAGCGGCCTCGGAGGGAACAGGGAAAGTCATCGGGGCTCCCCAGGGCTTGGTGCGCGCAAGGTGCACAAGTGTGCACCCTCTTGTGTGCGCCAACCCCGGATTTCATAACATGCGCACGGCTGCGCGCACATGTTATAAAATTGGGCATAGATTTGTGCACGCCGGGTATTAAAATCTGCCCCAATATTCCAAATGAGATCTCACCAGGGATCTACAAAGGGGCAATATCGCCTGCCTTTTTCTGTTGACCATTCCTCTCCTTATGCAGCCAAGCATCTTTCTGGCTTTTGCCATTGCTCTATCCACCTGTTTGGCCACCTGAAGATCATCAAATACAATCACCTCGAGTCCTGCTCTTCTACTCCTTCGGATTCTACCAGATACTTGTGACCTGAATTGGTCACTGTTAGAAACAGAATACTGGGCTTGATGGACCTTTAGTCTGACCCAGTATGGCAAGTCATATGTTCTTATGTTCCTGCTTAGAAAACATTCTCCTCTAATACTGTACTTCTCCCTTGAAGGTGAATTTGAAAGGAATTGCGCACATAAAAATGAGCATATGCATACACAAATAGTGCATATTCACTCAACTTCTGTTTTATAAACCTCAAACATGCACGTGCAGGTAATGGTGCGTGAATAAATTTGCTCATATAAAAAAGGGGCAGGCTGGAAGCGGATCAGGGGCATTCCTGGGTGGGGGTCAACATTTACATGTATAAGATGATATTTTAAAATCTATGAATGTAACACGTGTACGGCTCTTACCTGTGCATATTTACACCTCCTAATTATCAGGTGTAAGTCAGAACATAATTCTTTATAGGCAAATACTGATTAGGTGAGGAGTCTGGATAAACTAGGAGGAGTGCAGGCTGAAGAACCAGGGGAGTCTTGATGACCTAGAGATAGACTGGGCAAAGTGGTGGAATAATTGGTTTAACTGGTAATTTCCTTCATGCACACATGTTATAAAATTTGATAATTTACATTCAGAAAAGCCAAGTGTTAAGGAAAATCCACAATTTAATTTTCCTCGAGTAAATGATTAAAATTAGGAGCAAAAATACATGCACATAGAAGATGTTTGTCACTTATTTGGAACATTTTTTACTTATCCAGATATGTGATTGCAAAGCTGTCACTTAAACAGATGTCTTAAAAAGTGCTACATAGCTAGATTAGTAAGATAGATGGAAAAGTCTTCAAATGCTAGTCATCCGTCTGTCTTACTTATCGACCTATCTTACTTATCCAGTTATCTTACTTAGCTGTATAAGTCTTAAACAGTTCTACTTATTTATTTATTTATTTATTTATTTTTAATTTTATATACCGAAGTTCTAGTAGAGACTACAAATCACTCCGGTTTACATAAAACGAAGAACTGCTCAACAGATAGCGGAGCTTTACATGGAACCGTATAACATATGGAACAGTATAACTGGTTGACAATTAAACATAGTGCTAAATAAAGTGATAATATTTTAACTGGTAATAAATAAAGAAATATAATATTTTATATAAGAAGTATAACTATTTAACGTAGCAATAAATATAAATATAGGCAATGCCTAATATATATGAAATAAAGTGAATTTTTTTTTTTTTTTTTTTTAAAGTGAATTTTTGAGCTCACAGATAATAGTCCAGTTGCAGATTCTTAAAAGTAGTACTTTATACAGTGTCCATAGTTAAGGGATGGAAGTCTGTCAGTCATAGTAAGATTAAGCGTCTGGGAAAGCTTGTTGGAAGAGAAAAGTTTTCAGTCTTTTTTTGAATTCTTGATAACTGGGTTCTAGTCTAAGATCTGGGGGAAGGGTGTTCCACTGGTGTGGGCCTGCTGAAGATAGCGCACGTTTGCTCAATGATGATTTTATTTGCGGAGCATGCAGTGTTCCTCTGTATGCGCTTCTGATTGGTCTGGAGGAAGTGTGCGGTTGGAGTTGAGAGCTTAATGTGATGGGGGCTAGATTGTTTGTCGCTTTGTGGATGATAGTGAATACCTTATAGAGTATCCTTTGTTTAATGGGGAGCCAATGTAAGCTCCGAAGGATTGGGGTGATATGGTCTTTTTTGTTAGTGCTAGTTAGAATTCTAGCCGCTGAATTCTGAACCATCTGTAATGGCTTGATAGTGTTGGCGGGAATACCTAGTAGCAGGGAGTTGCAGTAGTCGAGCTTGGAAAGAATGATGGATTGCAGTACTAGCCTGAAGTCGGAGAAGTGAAGGAGGAGTTTAAGTTTTTTAAGGACTTGCAGTTTGTAAAAGCAGTCCTTTGTAGTATTGTTTACAAACTTTTTTAGGTTTAGATGATTATCTAGCCATGCTCCAAGGTCTCTGACGTCAGATGAGAACGAGTTGTTTGTGTTAGGTAGAGAAAGGCTGGAAGAGATTGTGCGTGGATCCTGGGAGACAATGAGCATTTCGGTTTTATTAGCATTTAATGCTAAGTTAAGGCTTGAGAGTAGGTTTTTGATGGGCTGTAGGCATTCGTTCCAGTACGTGATGGTTTTTTGAAGGGATTCTGTGATCGGATAAGTCACCACAGCACTACTTAGCTGGATATTTATTTATTTATTTATTTAACAGTTTTATATACTGACCTTCATAGTAAATAACCATATCGGATCGGTTTACAATTAACAAGTAACAATTAACAATTAACAATTGTCACAACTTAGCAGGATAAGTCAAAACATTTGCAGTTATGTTTAAAATACAGTATATACCATGTATTTTTTGATATGTGAACATGTTGTTGGGTTTATTTACACATATTTTATATAATGTGTGCACATTTGCTTGCACGATATAAAATATGTGTGTATGTCCATAAAGCTGCATACCTGTGCACGGTCACGCATGTTTTAAAGTTATCCCCTTGAGTTTTTGCGTCCTACATGTATGAGGCAAGGCTGGACGAGAAAGAGTAACACGGCAATCAGGAATGCTAGCCAACATGCGCTGCAAGGCTGGAGACCTGTTGCTGAGGCGAGGTAATGCTGTGAGGTCTTTGCTTAAATAGGCCATTGGAGGGCACCATTCAGCATTTCCCACTATGGGACAAATATAAGGTGCACATATGTGCACGCGCACACCTAAGGAGGTTCCGGGACAGGAGCAACATGGCGGTGTGTGGAGCCATACCCAGCAGCGCTGAGGAGATAGCAGTGTCCCAACTGTGGAAGTATGCTATCGGTGTCCTGGGCCGCTCTCGGTGGCATCGAGATGAGTACAGCAGCTCGTGCATCCATCCCGCGAGCCATGTTCCTAACACCATGCTGCCTTGGATCATGCAATCCATTGGATTCCAAACGAATTAGAGCATAACTTTCAAAAAGCTGTATGCTTTTTGAAAGCATTCCCTGAATAGCGCTACACCCTCTTCCCATTCAAGTAAGTTATGCATTCAAAGATACAATAATACAAATTCTGTACTGAAGGTGCTAGGTGGGATGGTTGAAGGGATAAAAAAGGCAAATGAGAGAGGTAACTGCTCATGCAGCCATCTTGACTCCTCTCCTCACACCAGTTTTTAAAGGGAACTTATGGGTATAAGTTCATTTTGAAAATTATCTCGGTGAAACCATGCACACACACACACAATTACACCTACTGCTTGGTGCACACAGTTTTACCAAGAGAATGTACATGTGTAATTTTAAAATAAGTCCCAACCTCGCCCAGACTCAGCTCCCCAGAATGCCTCTCCTCTGAGCATATAAATGTATGCACATGAATTTTTTGGAAGAAAATTTACCGTTTTGCTAATATGGTTGTGGGATTTAAAATTTCTTTTTCATCTTTAGTGGCACTTTTTGGAATTATTCCAAAATCTTTCAAAGGAAATAAGAGCTCGATTCTTTGGATTATAAAGGTTTTTTTGTTGGCTTGTAAAGCTATATTGACAAATTGGATAACATCAGAAAATCCTTCTATAATATATTGGCATTCTTCTATAATAAATCTATTAACCATGGAAACTCTGACCAATACCACTCTGCCAATTAGAACTAGAAGAGCAATAAATGCAATTTGGCTACCCTTTATACTAACTACCACATGACTCAAAAAGTCTTTTCCTTAATCGTATAGATATCTAACAGATGATTTTTAATATACTTTATTAAGGACTTAGGATCTTTAATGTATTTTTATTTAAGAACTCCATTGGTGCAGGGAGGGAGGAATATAATGGAGGGAGGGAGGGAGGGAGGGAGGAATACAATGTAGGGGTGGTTTTGGGTTTTGAGAGAAGGGATGGGAGTTAAATGGACTAGGAAGAGAAAAATGAACATAAGAGTTTTACAAAAATATGCTGTATGTAATCAGATATATATATTGTAATGTTCATTATTGTATGTTTTTTTAAAAAATAAAAACAGATTTATCATAAATGTATGCACATGGAGTCCAACTTTCAAACATATCCAAAGTTCAACATTTGCATGTGTAAGTGGAGGCATAGAGATTAATGCAAGTATTTTATAAACTGTGCAGCAGGAGCTGCACAGTACATTAAATACCATGCTTCAAGAGCACATGCAAATATTTCCAATGCAAGAAAATGCTTACTTTCTCTACCTATTTTATAAATATACATGCATATATATTATATGCAAAATAATTGTGACGCTGTGTGATTAAACACCCAGAATTACTTGTAGAGACAGAAATTTGATAAAATATACCTGTGTATACCATTTTGGAAATATCTAATTGTGCACACACTTGGAATTACCAGTTCATTGATATTTCCACCATTCACTCAGTCCTTTTCTATTTCACCCAGACCTCACATTCAGAAGCTGAAAGCAAGTCTGATTTAACTTGCACTAGTCTATTAACAGGTTTTAAACGTGTGTGAATAAGTTTGATAATGCAAAATAGAAACTATTATGCATACTTCTGAACCCCACCTAGAAATGCCCCCAAACTACCCTTTTTCCCCCGGTAAAATGAAACTAAAAATACACGCATACTCTTGACATTTATAAAATAGCATATATGTGCATTCATGCTATTTAAGCATATGTATGCTATTTGTACATGTGGAACCCCTTTTCAAAGTCACCTTATTGACTGTGTTTGCACATAGTTTTATGCACTTTTGGGAAAGGTGTTTCAAAGGAGTCTAAAAAATCATGTAAATTCTCTCAGCACAACAGCATGCAGGTGTAAATTTTGGGCCTGATTTTAAAAAGCATTTACTCGAGTAAAAACCAGGTTTACTGGAGTAAATTCACTTTACTTGAGTAAGTGGGTTTTTGAAAATTGCTACAATATATGCCATTGACTTGTCTATAGGATTTACTCACATAAGTGCACTTTACTTGAATAAATGGCTTTTGAAAATTGCTACAATAGTAGCTACATTTACGCATGTAACTCCTTTTGAAAATTACCCCCTTTGTGTATGTATTTTTGCCGGGATACTTTTTAAAGTGAACTTACATTTGTAAGTTTGCTTTAAAAATTGGTGTAAGTTGGGAGCATAATAAGAAATGTATGCAGTCTGTTAGAAAATAACCCCCACAAAGTGTTTTATTTATCTCTGTAATTAATCATTAGAGCAGATATTTTCTATAGCTTGTTTCTGTCTCCATTTGTGTACCTGCCTTCACTGAGCCTGATGGTTCCAGGGTCATTTAGCATAGAGGTAAAATCTCTTGACAATCTGCATTTACCCAAGAGACTAGAGACATTGAGGCCAACACTGTGATGAGTTCTGTTAACCTTCTCTATTAGGATTCCTTTCTTTTACATTTAATCCACTCTGCAATATATATAAATATGCAAAGCTACTTCTAAATGTTTAAAGTTACTTCCAGGCACATACAGAGCTATTTCCCTGCAGCCTGCTGTTCCCAACACTGTTTTCTTAACTTTTCTTAAATTTCTTTCTTGTAAACTAATATCTGCTTCCAAACAGGTCTGCCTCTGCAGAGTATTAAACTCTGAAGAATCTGAAAAAACAATCCAAGCCCCCAGAGAGTCAGTTTCCTCTTTCCATACAGCCCTACCACCTGAAAAAATGTACCCTGGTCTGTCTCCAAACATTCACAAGTTTCATTAGCTATGTCCCTACTTCTGTCCGTTTACATGGTGCAGCTAGATTGGAGTACCCCGGTCAATGAACTTTTTTAACTTTTCACCAGATTCGGCATGAGCCCCTTCACTTATGAGGTTATAATTCCCATCACAGTCGCCAACTCTTTATGATCATGGAACAACTGCCACCACATCTCGTCTTTGACTCAGGGATCTCAATGATTCAGTTTTATAGTCACCCAAAGAATGGATGTGCAAAATGGGGACAAGCTAGCTAGACTCAAATGCACAAATTTTTGTTTGTGCATGGAAGCTTGAGTTGTCAGGTATAGTCTCTGTTCAGTCCGATTTTTTTTAGGACAGTATTCAAAGCCATTTACACAGCTATATAAATGATTTAGCTGGGTACATAGGCCTGTTTGAAAATTTTCAGAGCTGCTAACAAGTATATGTGAGGCTTATGTTCTGGCTTATTAAAAAGGGGCATTCATGGGTGGTGTTTGGTCAGGGGAGCAAAGAACATGCACAAAATCACATTTTTATTTTTGACACTTCAAAGCAGATTATATTTAGGTACTGAAAGTACTTTTCTATCCCCAGAGAACTCACAATCTAACAGGGTCATTTATCAGAATGCATTATAGCATTATCATGCACGTTAGAGCACTAATGCCCACAAAAATGTCGCATTGCATGAGATAAATACTGCATTGTGAAATGTGTATACACATTTAAAATTAGTATTTGAATGGGAGGAGCTAATGGAAATGAAGGTTGGTTAATGAGGCATGCGATAAAGTAAAGCACAGCAATGCAAGTTTTAATGCTGGAAATAACTATATTCTTTTTCTGGGAGTTATTAGCTGAAATGGTTTTTTATCACAAATGTCAGTTCAGGAGAGAGAAACGAGAGAGACCGAGAGAGAGCATCTATGGAGGCTCACTTATAATTGAACTTTTTATACCACTGTAAGAGGGGGCATTATGAATTCAGGGTGAGGTTTTTGGGGGGTGGGGTGCAGTTTTACATGCACAGTCATATTTATGAACAGTACAGTTACCATCAATGAAGATTTACTATCATTTGGAGGGATGAAAGGTAAAAGAAGAGTAGATTTGTACCATCTTCTCTCTACCTAGCTTGATGCACTCTCTACCTAGCTGCAATCAAGCTAGGTAGAAAGTAAATGGTACAAATCTACTCTTCTTTTACCTTTCATTACTCCAAATCACATTAAATCTTCACTGATGCCAACTGTGCTGTTCAAAGGGCCAGCACGTCCATTAGGCAAACTTCGACGGTCGCCTAGGGCACCAAGTCATAGAGGGCACCAAAGAGCAGCCATGTGATGCCACAAATGGGGCCTATCCCGATCATGGTAAAGAGAAATAGAGACTGTGTGCTTCTTGGTGAAATAGAGACTGTGTGCTTCTCGGCGCCAAAACAGGTAGGGGGTGGCACAACCAGAGGAGGGGGCGAAACCAGGGGGAGGGGGGCAGTGCAAGGGTCGCCTAGGGTGCCCAATACTAGTGATGTGCAATAGTTTTTGCCAAATTGGACTATTTCAAAGAAATAGTCCAATTCGGCAAGGGTTGGAGGACCCAAATCCCGAGATGGATTTTCCCGGAACTTTGGGGAAAATTCATTGTTCAGGTTAGCATGGGGGGGAGGGGCACCATTATTTAAATAAAACCCCAAAACAAAACCCACCCAACCCTTAAAATTTAGTTATTTACAACCCCCCACCCTTCGGACCCCCCAAAACTTGCCTAAAATCTGTGGTAGTCCAGCGGGGGTCCCAGGGGCGATCTCCCGCTCTCGGGCCGTCGGCAGCCAGTAAGCAAAATGGCACCAGTGGCCCTTTGCCCTTACCATGAGACAGGGGCTACCGGTGCCATTGGTCAGCCCCTGTCACATGGAAGGAGCAATGGATGGCCTGCGCCATTTTCTAAGATGACGACCCGTAGCCCGACCCAGGATAAAAACAGGAAGCAGATCTCTACCCAATACCCTTGCACTGGCCCTGGCTGTTCATATGTCTGACTGTGCATGTAAAACTGCACACATATATATGCGCACACGTTATAAAATAGGCTGGGCGCTCACACATGCGCATGCAATTTTAAATGGAAGCACTTATGTGTGCACAAATCCCTCTACCACCGCATAAGAGGGGGGGATTTTAAAAGGAGAGCGCACCCACGCCACTCCCAGTTTCAGCACTTTGTTCTGAGTTTGCCCAGGCAAGGGATAGGACTTCCCAACCCCCTTAGTTTAATAATCCCCTTTCCTCATGTTAGCTCTGAGCCTTAAAACCCCGCTGACTAGCCTAGACTTTTTATTTTATTACTTACCCACCATCCACAGTGGTAGTAAAGTTACGTGGTAGGAGACACTGACGCATGCCTGTGCACATAAGTGCCCCCAACCCCACCCCCACCCGACATGCCCTGCCCAGACCACGCTCACACCCTTCTCCTTTTTTAAAACGTTTGACTTGTGACTTATAACTTATCTTAAAACGTTTGACGTTGTGGGTGGCTTACAAAATCCACTCGGCGCGCGCGGGCTCAACTTGCGTGTGTGTACCTCCTGGCCTTGGTACGTGCAGGGCTTTTAAACTTCACCTTTATACATGCATACTTTATAAAATGCATACACTCTTAAGTATAAGTTGTGGCTATTATGCTTAAATGTTATAGTTTTCTTACACAACTGAAATGTATTTTTATAAAATAGTTAGAAACAAATATGTGTTTCCTTGCACATACTTTCAGAGCAGAACTACATGGTACTGCAAGCTAGGAAGGTAATTCATTTTCTCTCTAAATTGCTTAATCTGCTTTGAGTATTCGGTGGATGGATAATAAATTGTTCCAAACTGTTCCCATGTTTTTCAGTGCCCTGAATCATTGTGTAGGAGGGAGATGAGCTTCAACAAAAGCACCTTAAACTGTGAGAGGCTGCAGATGCTCTTCTCACACCCACCAGTAGCAAACACAGCAAATAGTCATCATTTTTTCCACATTCAGTTTTGGAAAAATTATATTTGCTCTATCCATCCATTAGGTTTGAGAAAAGGAAAGTCAAAATAAAAGTCCTTTACCCAGTGATGCTTAAAAACATACTGACAGGGCTGGAGGATTGTAGTGGAAAATGTATGGCCTGGCTCAGGAACATGATCATTAGAAATTATGGGGTCCACATTCAACCACTGTGAAGCTCGGCAAGTTAGTCAAATAAACTTATCTGGCTAACTTAACCTATCTATCTATCTATCTATCTATCTATATATATATAATCTGAGTTAACTGAATAACTTCTCCAGCTAACTCAGCTCCTCTCAAAAACCCTCCCCCCCCCCTGCCTTATCCAGCCAAATTTTAACTGGATAAAAAAAGTATCTAGCTAAAATGTATCCTAAGTGCCCAAATATTAAATTAGCTGGATAATTTCAGAGTTATCCAGCTAAATGCTTCTGAATATGGATCTCTATAATGCCCTAAATATGAAGCCAGAGGGCGTTATTGTGCCCTGGATGTCATATTGCTATCCCAGGGGGTAATAGTTCTTCTTTTTTTTTTTTTTACTGTAAGCTGATAAAATATTTTCAACACATGTTCTACTGAGCCTTGAAAGTACTGGATAAAAATCATTTGAAGTCTTCAGTGTTGAAAATGTTTCTTTAGCTGCCTACTCCATGGGAATCAGATGGCGTATTGTCTTGTAATCAAAGAGCCTTTAGCAGGTGATCCAGTAAGGATGAGAGAGAGATGCTTCAGAGCTCAGAAATATAGTGGTGATTGCCATTTTAAAAAGAGAAAAAGAGAACTGCTGACATTAATTGCTTAGATTCTGGAAGAGAATAAAGTCAAGGGATGTTACAATCAATAAAGATCCAGTGCAGAGAGGTCCAAATCAAAAGGAAGATGTATTCAAAGATGCACTGGGAGTGTCACATCATGATGAATTCTATGATGTGATACCCATAAATGTTAAGGTTGCCAGTCTTTGTAAATAGAAGCAAAATCCCAAACCCCAACACAAGCCGTGTTTTGCCACAGGGCTGTATTGAGTTGGGGGGTGGGGAGAAGGGAGGCAACCATCTACGAAGAAAGGAAGATAACCAGAACAGTGAATCAAAATAGGCAAAAAACAGGAACGATTACAAATACAATATATTTCACATAAATTAAAGATACTTACATATATGAACACATTCAAACTTTTTAACATTTAAAAGCAGCTTTAAAAGTGAGCTACAAGGAGAAAAACAGGTATTCAAATGTACCATCCAAAACAGTGAATCAAGGAGCATGAAAACAAGGAGGGCAATCCCAGAAATGGCAGGTTACACACAAGTTGAAAATACATATATGAGCAGATCAAAGGGATTCACATATAAGCGAATTTAGAAAAAAGCTACAAGAGGAACAAAGGGGATTTAAATAAACAGCTAAAAGGTGTCAACGTTCATGTTGTAAAACAAGACAAATCAGAAAGCTATAAAGGTAAACCAAGCAGAGAAAAGAGAAATTGGCCAATCAAAACTGTTTAAATGCATGCAAGCCATTTGATTTCATGATTGAGGCTGAATGGTTGTATTCAGCAAATGAATCGAACGCTGTTCATGGTACAGCAAATAAGCAGCATGGTCACTGGTTACTGCCATGATGACAGGGGTGGGAGAGATATAGTTTGAGAACAAAAAACTTCAAGTCGGATAAAGTGTGACTTGAACGAAGCCAGCGAGACATGAAGGGAGCAATGGTGTGGGAGATGCGAATATAGTGTTCAAAGATACAAGTTATAATCTTGTGTATGGTTTGACCGATATATAAAAGAGAACAGGGGCAGAGAACCACATATACCACCTCAGATGAGTTACATTCAATATCGTGTCTTAGAGAATAGGAACATCCAAAAGATGGGTGTACGAATTCAGAAATGATCATAGAATGGGTACAAGCAGTGCATGATGCGCATGGTTTGTGGCCAGTAATGTTAGTGGCGTCCTGAGGCCGTAAGGGAAGTAAATCTGAGGAAATGAGAGAGTTGTGTAAATTGCACCCATGTTTAAAGGCAAAGCAGGGGAGATTATTAAATAACTGCAAGGGGGACAATACAGACCAGTAACAGCGAACAATGTCACAGATAGCTGGAGAGTTACATGAAAAAGGGAGGACACATGTGAGTCATACTACATCCGTATCTTGTCAGGTTATGCAGAGGAGATCTCACTTGATGAAGAGGGCATGTTTAAAGGCTCGTTTAACCACATAGGACAGGTAACACTGTGAAAGAAAACTCGCAGGCATAATCTGAGCCTTGGACAGAAAATCAGCATGGGAAAAAGATAAGCAACAAAGTTGGAAGAACTGATCAGTGGGGATATTCTGTCTGAGAGAACGAGGGTGACAAATTTCATAAGGGAGAAGAGTATTTTTTTCATACCAGTGCCATTCATCTATAATTTCATTTTTAGATCTCACTATTGCCATTTTCGACAACTGCTTCCATACATCTATCTTCTCCATTATAGCAGTTGCCACAAAGGGGCACATCTGGGAACTTCCGGGTCATGATGCAACCCAAGGATTTCCATGGGGTTCGGTGCCACTCCAATAGTCTTGAAAAAAATTACAATCCATATAAGAATTTGATGTATGAAAAATAGGGCTGACTGGTGAATAGTGATACGATGACAGAAAAAAAACTTTATTCTTGTGATATCCATAAAACACATTTACAAAATCTCATGCTCAGATCAAAGACATGCAAGTGCCTCTCTTTGACACTAGGTCCCTTTAGGTTACTCCAGCGACTTATCCTTGATATCTTTGGACTCCCCTTTGAATCTGAATCTCCTTTACTCCAAATTGTGAACATAAGTACATAAGATTTGCCATAATGGGTCAGACCAAATGTCAATCATGTCCAGTATCCTATTTCTAGCAGTGGCCAATCCAGGTCAGGAGTATCTGGCAGGATCCCAGAAGGTCAACAGATTCCATGTTGCGTATCTCAGGGATAAGCAGTGAATTTCCCCAAGTCCACATTAATAATGTTTTATGGACTTTGACTCCAGGATCTTAACCAAACCCTTTTTAAATTCAGCTACAATAACATCTTTAACCATATCCTCTGGAAATAAATTCCAGAGCTTAATTATTAATGTGACTCTCCTCTTCTTAAACACCAAGAAGCATGATTTTTTTTCTTTTTTTCTCTTCTGATATCTTAATCCTTCCTTCCTTCCTTCCTTCCTTAGATTCTTCTGTTCTTCTCCACTTGATCCAAACACTAATTGGAGAAAGTCCTGCTAACTTCTTCCACTTGGTTGCAAGCTTTCCACAGTTTCAAACACCCTGGGCACACACTGATCTCTTGTGTCTCTTCAGGTGCCATAAATCATTTGGAAAGGTCAAATCTTTGAGAGTCAGGTGCCTCCTACATTCCCTCTCTCCAAAAATTCAGCCCTTCATGGTTCCTCCTGAAAGCTCCCCTCACCCCCCAGGGGCTACTCCAGGAACTTAATCTTTAAAAACCCAGAGGCTTCATCCTGAAGGAATCCTGGGACATTCAGAGCTGCTTTTAATTTTCCTTTATTCCCAAGACACCATCCAAAACACTTTACCTCCTACTTTTTTCTCTTATCATAATTGCCCCCTGGTGTGGACATATGATATCTTACATACAAATCAACTACCATGGAGTGATCCATTTTGCTTTGTTGCAGTGTCATCAATGACATTCTTTCTGACATACTCCACTGTAAACCCATTGAAATAGCAGTGCCTTTACCTTTTATTCTTACTACTTAACTACTACTTGTCTTTTATTTTTGTTACTTCCTTTGGACTTTAAATATGCTATGGCACAATAGTAAAAAAGGCATTTGTAAAATACATCTGTTCCTACGAGTTTACACTGAAGAGGGAGATCTCCTTCTGCTGCCAAGTTCAATAAAATTGTTTTCTTCATTTAGTTGTGGGTTAAAGTGTTACATAAACCAAGAAAAATGGAAAATAGCTGTCATTTGTTTGCATAGTTCTGCTGCTGTTGCCTTCCACAAAGCACATGATTATGAGTGGAAGGCAGCTCTCTTTTATTTGAGGAAGAGAAGAAACTTATGAAGTTGGAAACCAGAATGACAGACCCAGGGATTTTTTTTTTCAAAACCAGCTAGAAGAGAGTGAAAAAGAGAGAAGCAGTTCAGTGGATAAGCTTCTTCTCCCTCTCTTTCGTGCATCTCTACATAATCATCATGGGATTCAGCAATGCTCTCTGGTCATGACCTTTACCCTCAAATCCATTTTCACAGCAGCCAGGGCTACAATTAAGATTATGGCGCTCATAGCAGAGGGCCAGGGGTAGGGGAGAGTTTGCCCACAGAAATCAGACAACAGCAGAGGAAATCTCAGTTTTGGAGCAACTTGAGAATTTGGTGCCAAAAGCAGGTGCCTAAATCCGACCCTGACTTTCAACAGAACCGACTCCCTTACCTTCCTTCTGGATATTGTTCTAGTGCTAGATCTCTTACCTGCTGCTGTTCGCCAAACCTTTACAAATGAGTTGTATTCATTAGTTTAAGGAAGAAGAGCAGAAGCTCACTTTATTCCTCTTTTTCCATTTTTATCTAAATTAACTTCCCCCCATTTGAATTAGGAAGTAAAATGACAGAGTGCTGGTAAAGGAGAACCTTGTGTAAAACAGAGAGCAGTGAACAGACCTCTCGCTCGCTCTCGCTCTCTTTCTCTTTTAGATTCAAGAAATCGTATTGGCATGATTTGTACTAGTGTTGCCAACCTAACACATAAAATAAAAGTCAAATAACAAGATAGGATAGAAAAAAAATATATAATAGTTCAATAACAGTAAAATAAAATAACCTGATACAGAAAGGTCAGAAAAGGAGTAAAATTCTCAGTTCTGGTGCTGTTTCTTATTATTCTTATCATCCCTGGTTAGGTTACTGTTCCTAGCCTAGTGGCAGGATACCCATAATTTTACTGTGATAGCTGCTGTTTCCACTGATCCCCCCCCCCCCCCCCCAGGATAATACCGAGTTTATCCTGTTCATTCTTTTTGTGGGAAATCTCTGATTTTCTTGGTTAAGTTTTTTTTTACCCCTCTCTTCTCGGTAACATCGGTTTCATGAACCTAATTTGTTTTCCTTCGTGCTGGAATAGCAGATGAAAATTACAATACGGGATGAACTTTGATTAATGGAATTATAGTGTCCAGTAAACGAGGCTGGATAAATGTGCCTCTGAAATCGGATCCCCTAAATTCCGGTACACTTTAGATTTCTCACGGCCCTAGAATGTAAACCTCCGGTCTAAAGCCGATATGAGTTCTGTAATTAGTGAAAACGAAATTACCAGTTTTCCAGAGTGCAAAGACTCTGCTTAGATCTTTCTGAGCAGGAGTTTGGCTCACAGACCGGACGAAGACAACATTTCGTAGGATCCTGAGACAAATACAGTTTGGCCAGAAGTGGCCGAAAGCTTTACAATGTTTAGTTTTTTGGTTTTTTTTTTCTTTCCCCTGATTACAAAGCACGCGTTACTCATTCCCTGGAAAAGAAGATAAACCAGACGTTGCAAAAAAAAAAAAAAAAAAAAAATCCAAACTGAAGTTTCTACTCTTCTGAAATCTCCTGGTTATCAGGAGCAGGAACGGGAAGCTACGCCACTCCTAAAAATGTGGAATATTGTTGACTTGAAAAAAAAAACCCAAATAAACACGAGCTCATACCAAATAAAAAATAATACAGAAATGAAAACCCACGTCCTTCAAAGATTAAAAAAAAAAGTGGTTTCGCCAAGCAGAACTGCTTTGTGCCGAGCACCACAAGGAAACAAAAATGCCTATGTCACATCGCGATATAAGCATCTTATAGAAGCATCGCGATATAAGCATCTTATGGGAAGCAAGCAGAGTGCTGACCGCTTCCTTCTCAAGTCAGAGAACGCAGGCAGAATGCGCGACCGCACATATACAAACGCATCGATGGCGCTCGCTAGCGCACACCTAACACTTTGGATGTCGAGGGCTGAGAGGGCTGCAGCGGGGTGGAGGGATGGGCCATCTGTTATCCCAACAGGTAGATCGCTCCTGCTCCTGCATCCCTAGCCTGTTCGGGCAGGGACCTTGTCCCCTCCCGGTAATGAGCCTGAGCCTGCTCGGAGCCCTCCGGGGGGGGGGCTCCGTCTCTCCCCTCCCTGGTCGCCCTCCACCTCGCTCCCAGCAACCGCAAGGAGCCGTTAGGGGCTCAGCTTCACTCTTTTTTTGTCATTCGCAAATCGGGGGGCGGGGGCAAGGAACCTATTGTGGAAAGCTATAAAAAGAAAGGGGCCGAGATGGTAAAGGAGCAGAGCAGATAGCGGGACAGGGAATAAAAAGTGTGCGTTCGTGTGCGTGCTCTGGTGAAGGTGAAGGTGCCTGGCTCTCCCACTCTCGGAGTTGCCTGAGCTGACATCGCTTCCCGGCTCCTCGCCCTCGTCCCGGCCTGAACCCGGAGGGGGAAGCAGCAGCAGCAGCAGCAGCAGCGCCGGATCGTGAAGCGAGGAAAGGGGTTTGCAGTCCTCCTCAGTCTGTCCGGCTGCCTCGAGCCTTGCACCAGGCAGATCTGTGCAACTCCCCCTCCCCAAAAACAAAACAAACAAACAAACAGGAAAACTACTGACCCTGCATTTTGAAAACGAGCTTTGAGGATTTTGCTGGCTGATTGCAGTTGCTTTAAGGGTTTATGACTTCCAACCACTGAAGAATTTCCTGCGCTGCAGAAGGACTTTGCAGAATCATTTTTTTTTCTCCTTTAGTAAAAGAATGAACACGCTGCAGTTTTAAACTTTATCCTTAAAATATATGCATACGTTATTTGTTAATGTTGAGGGCTTCTGGCCACGGCGTTTCCTGAGGTCTCCCAGCATATAACGACAGCGTCCAGAAACTAAAAGCCAATTGAAAAGATTGCCCTCTCTCTTTTTTTTTTTTTTTTAAATTAGTTTGTATTTGTTATTTTTTTTTTTTTTGCTTTCCGGGGGAGGTAAATAATAATGCTGCTGCTGGTGTGGCATAAAGGATCCTCCTGCTGCCTGCTGGTCTTAGTGGCCGCGGTCCTGATGGGGGAAAGCTCCCAGCTCCGGAGCTCCAAAGCGGCAAAGCTCAACTCCATCAAGTCCGCCCTGCTGGGGCAAGCCCCGAGCCTGGCAGCCAACAGATCGAGCATCGCCCACCAAGCGCTCATCCACAAGAAGGGCAAGAGCCTGGGCCAGGTAGGAGAGGCGCTTTCACTTCTCTATTCTTCGCTTGCTAGGTCACGTTCTGGCTGCTTGGATTGGATTGCGCGCGCCGTACACCGCTCAGGATTTTTAAAAAATCAACGCGTAAATGCAATGCACACGAGCCGGTCCCCCCCTATTCTATTTTTTATTATAGGTATTTTCTCTGGCTTTCAAGTACCCCCGCACACTTCTCTTTTAATAGTCCTAAGAAGAACCAGCTGAGTAAGCCAGGCTATTCAAATAGTTGTTTTATTGCACTTTCGGCTACCGTCAATACTAAATTTTAAATCCCCCTGCCTTTAGCCCATCCATGTCTGAGACTAATCCGGACTTGTATCCTCAGTCCGTTGTTGTTTTCCCTGGTTGTTGTTGTTTGGTTTATTTTGATGGAAAAGTTGTTGGGCAACAGGTGCAACTCTCAACACGTTGCTGGGTCCCTGGCGTTAGCTTCCCAGAAGATGTATAGTTTGTATGCACGTACTCTCTATCTCAGAAGTGGGTGTGTGGTACATTTGAGAGAGCCTGCAAGCCCCAAGTTTCGGGGTGCGCGGAACTCCGGCTGGCATCTGACCTGCACGAAGACTAAACTTCTCGCAGCTTTGCCTGCATCTCTTTCTCTCTCTCCCTCCCTCTCTCTTTTCTATGCTAAGCGGACTCCAGCTTGCTACCGGCAGATATTTTATTCACAGAGGCTGGCAATGGCCGGTGTAGATTTTCGGCCGCTTTCACTCTTTTCCTTTCATTAGCGCAAGGCTGAAGGGCAAATGGTGAGGACCGAGGGCTTAGCTACGACCAAATAAATAAATCAAAGAAACCCCTCAGTCCGTTTATCCGCCGTTTTCCCAGCAGCGATCCTTCCCAGGGGCAGCAGCTTTCAAGTAGGTAGTCTCACCTGTCAGGCAGACACAAGCAGCTCGGGATCCGTGGCAGAAGCAGCCAGCGACGGGAGCTCTCAGCGGGGGCAGAGCTCAGGCGATTACGCGCTTAAGGGAAATGCTGCGCTATGGCTCTTCTATATAGCGCAGCTTTTTCTTGTTTGAGACTTAACGGAAGTGAACTGTATGACTGGGGAACGGGTGGCTTTGTGCTGTGCTTCTCGACCTACATTTCTCTTCGAGACTAATGGAAGGGGGGGGGGGGAAGCAACATCGATACTGTGGGGCTTCTTAATTAACGAAGACACTAGGAAGTATGAAGTTGAGCGAACTGTTTCGGAGAAATTGAATCTGGAAGTAAAGCTGACAGTTATTTTTTTATTTTATTTTTTTTAATTGCTCCGATAATGAGCAAAAACATCTGCTCTGGTAATGACAGAAGTCACTTTATGTAAATAAACATCAGCACACGGGATAGCACGACCATTTTAAAGGTGAATTAAATTCTTGCTTCCTTCCTTCCCTGTGCACCGCGGAAGAGGACGGTAGCCGCTGACTTCAAGCCTCTCCTTGCCTGGGAAGGGCTGACAGATAAAAGGTTGTATAGGCGGAGAGAGAAAGTGAGGAGGGCAACCTCCGGCTGCAGTTCCCTTGGTGCTGCTTATCACTTCGCAAAATGAACAACAGTTTAAGCAGGGAGACGGGGGAGCTGTTTTTTTACAACTGGAAGCAGCGCCCTCCTTCCTGGGAATGCTCTCATACACCGCGCATAGTGCCCTTCCTCGGTAAACCGCTACACCGCCGGCAGAGTCAGAGCCGGCAGAAGCCAGTTGCTTGGTACAGACCACAAAGAGCACAATGAAAGTCTAGGGGCGATTCCCCATGTTGTTTGGAGCTTTCTAGGAGGTGCCTACTGCCTAGGGCTGGAGGGGCGGCCAGCAGCAGGTGGCAGGCTGAGGGCCAGGTTTTGCCAGGCGCTCCTCCGGCCTGGCTCCTGCCGCTGGTCTCCTCCCCAGGTAGCATAGTAATGATGATGGCAGAAAAAGACCCAAATAGTCCATCCAGTCTGCCCAGCAGGTTTCCTATGATGGTAACTGCCCCTCTGTGCAGGTTACCCCTATGTTTCTGTTAAGGGTAGTAAGTGCCGCTCCGTGCTGGCGACCCACAAATCCTTATGTCAAGAGTAGTAATATTTACATGCAAAACCAAGCCACTGTCAAACCCATAGCAAAAATACTGCCAGCAACATTTGTAGGTGTGAGAAGCCTTCCTGATAATTCAGACAATGCAGTTTGATCATGCTTTGCTTTTTGGACTTGGCCCTGGACGCAGTCCTGTACTTTCCCCCTAATGTTTGCATATCAGTACTCCAGACTGTAAAAGTCCAGGCCCGGGGTTGGCTGTCTGAATTCAGTTCTCTTTGAGGAATGCTCTGGCCAGAGCTTGTTGCAGGTACAAGTGACCTGGAAATCTGCTCTCTGCCAGAGAAAGGGACTGGGAGCGGATATGGCCTATTGCCTCAGAGTATAAAGAAAAAACAAATGAAACTTATGAGAGAGAAAAGGGTGGAGGTATAGCTGTGGGGCACACTAGCATTTTTTCTTTTTTGGTGAGGAAGAAGTCAGTGTGCCAGGCTATTCAGATGCTGTGGGAAAATAGTGTACTTGCTGGGTTACACCAATAAAAAGGTATTACCTATAACTTGTTTACTGACCCTTATTTCTGCATATATGGGAGCAGACAGTTATGGGGAATTCTTTTCAGAATAGGCACTGAAGTTTTATATATTTCACATACTTATAAGCAGCGTTAGTTCCGCATTTGCACCCAGGATTCAACTATATTAATTCATCTTTTTAAAAAGTAGATCCAATGCAATTAAAAAGTAACCGTGTCTAGTGTCCTCTTTTCTTAGAAACTAGTAATTGTAAGACGAAACTTTGAAATTAACATTTACAACGAGGCTTTCTGAGATAAGAAAGGAGTCCTTGGTGCTATAACAATACATATGTATTGTCTCCAAATAACATTCTTCTTTTATGCTGTAACTAAAGACAATATGAGTTTATTATATCAGTTTTTATGTGGAACAAATGAAAAATAATAAAACAGAATAGAAGAAATGTATACCATTGCTCCCATTGGCATATTTTCTAACTACTTTATTTATTTGGTGCATAAACAGTTAATTTAAGACTGACTGGTTTTTTGTTGTTTTTTTTTTTACCTTAAATCTAATTGATTTTTAACCTGAATTCTTAACCTCACCTGGTTTGATCTTGTGATTTTGTAATTTTCACTGTATGTTTGGCATCTTAAGCTGCATACATGTTTTTTTGAATAAAGTAAATATTTGGTTTTCTCAGGCCATATTTCTATAGTTAATGCAAACTTAACAAACTTACAATATAAATCAAAACTAGAAATTTTAGTGCCATTTGTGCTACACTTATGCTGGCTTCAGAGGCCAGCAGCAGCACTCAGAAAATGCCCAAAACAACAGCTTGCTGGTGAATAAATCTTCCCACTGGATGTTTACAATACATTTTGCAATAAACATGGGAATCATTTTTTTTGTATTTTAAAATCAATCAATGTTTTATCTTAATATAACCACATTTAGAGGATTTTTAATGCATTTACAAATTTAGAAGATGAATGCATAAGTCAGTATCTTATTTTTCTATAAGTGTTAATTCTAAATTGGGTATTATTCATTGGTATGAATAAACATATGATTCAATTACATAAAATAATTCATGCAAAAATTATAACTTGGTCTGTACAAGTATCTCAAGTCTTGATTGTCAGAACAGTTCATCAGACTCATGAAACTGCACAGAATGTGGTAGGCATTTATCAAGGGAAATATTGATGAAATGTACATATATTTATGTCATTTGCAAGACCTGTACAAGATAATTACTAAAACATAGATGACAGCTTAGATTGCCAACAAAAGCCATTCAATTTCATGACAACCAATTTATCCCTAGGGAAGACAAGTTTCAAAACAATTTATGTGGATAAAAAACATTCATTGGCTGTCTGAACTTGCCATTTCTCAATGCAGTTAAAATTAGTATGATGTTCATATCATCTATCGTGAATGTTTCTTCCATTCTCTCTTCCTGGAATTTTTTGCAAGATTCCAGAATCAAGTTATCTCTAAATATGTTGTGAGTGTTTGTGAATATATTTATTTCTTACATTTCAATTAACACCCAACAAGCATATATTTGTCACAAGGAACCATATAAAAAATGAAAATAAGAAATTAGTTTCCTTCTCTTTTGTGTCATAAAAAATCCCGATTCTCTGACCTAAGAATAACTATGGTAGTTTCCTAAAATAAAGATGCATAACCAAGTTCAGGTCAAAAACAAAAGAAACAAGCAAAGTGACTCTCTCGCATGTCAACAGTTGACTTCTCCAAGATAGCCATGATATCCAAGCTAAGTAATTTGAACTTCGTCTTGACTCACCATCTGAGCCTCTTGAAGGCAGATAAAAGATTTTATTCACAGGAGGGGTTGCCTCAAAACGTATCCAGGAATCTCAGTCAAATAGTTCTTTAAAATATATATAGGAGAAGGACCATTAATCTTAAGAAAATTTAGCAAATGAAGATTCAAATTTTCAACTTGCAAAATTATCAGATTGTTCCATGTTACTGTAAGGAATATCTTTATCCTGAATCAATTTTGCATTGACCCCTTCTAAATCTTTAGATTCTTTCTTCAAAGCTTCAATTCTTCCCCTAAAATTGCTCAAACTACATTCCTACTTTTGAGTTACATCTTCCACATTTTAAGCAAAGAATTGACTTTCAAGGAAGATTTTGTAATAGAGGAGTATACCAAGACCTCCCAAATGGCATCTAAAGTCACCACTGGCAGCTTCTTCAGTGGAGAGGGGAGCTTGTTGTTCTAACAGCCGAGTCATCTGCTGCAGTGCTCCACCCTTTTTCCATGGGATTCAGCACATTCCTTACAGCCTCATCTCTCTCTAAAACTCAGCTATATCTCTCTCCTACATCCATCATCGCACCTGCTCTCAGAAGTGCTGAATGCAAGGAAGCCCCCCTCCTAAGCAATGCTTGCATCATCAGGCCTGCCTGCAGACCAACTCTTCAATCCCATCGTGCTCTCTGTATATCAGGGCCTGTCTCACCGGGGGGGGGGGGAGATGTTTCCCTAGAAGAACCAGAGCCCCCCTCCCCCACTGAAACTCCATCGAGGACAGCATTCTACAAATCAGGCTTGCACGTAACAAAGGTGCTAATATTCTGCTAGATTATAGGGTGTTTCAAGAGATTAGGAAGCCACACCTTCCCTTTTCTTTTAGGGGCTGTTTCCAGGCAACTATCAGCAGTAGCACCCAGAAAACTGCTTATGTCACCATCTTATTCTTCCCCATTTTGTGCCAAAATGATAATTAATTAAATCCTGAAGAAATCTTTCATATTGCAAAATCCAGTTCTTGTTTTATAATTGTACCAGGACATTTTTTGATATTTTGAAAAGCAATGATGATTTTTTTTTCAATATATATAAAAAGAATAATTTGATATATTATGTGGTACAAACTCTTTGGAATTTTTTTTTTCCCTGTGAGGATTCCATCAATAATCAAAGCAAACCTATATGGGTAATTTTGGTTTGATTATTGTCCCAGGAAAAATATTCAGAGATCTGCTTTTGCTTTCTCGGTGAGTAATTTTTCCAGCCAAAACAGCTCTTTGAGTTTTCCATAGGCAATGCTACATATGTTGTTGCCTCTCCCTACCTAATCCCACCTGCAGGAATGCCTTCAAACAATAGGAATTTGCAATCCAAAAACATTTAATATAAGGTCATTTTTTCCATTTTGAGGTTTTATAAATTCATTTTTCAGTTGGTATGTTTATTTTAATTAGTTTTATATGCTAAACTGAAATACACAACCCCTGAAACAAACAAAAAACCCCCCAAAACAAAATGGATGATCCCTGGCCCTCAAAACACCTGCTGCCTCTTTCCTAAGCCTCCCTGGGCCCCTCGGATCCCCCTACCCACAGTCAATAAGCTGAGGCCTAGGACTAAGTGAATGAGCTGAGCCAAGCCCAGCTGGGGACTCTCTGAGCCTCTCTGAACCCCATCTACTGCTCCCATCCCTGCAAATGAGCCAGAGCTGGGGACCTTCCTAGCCCCCACTTACCCCTTCTATAGAGGTCTTTCAGCGAGAAAGGGGTAGCAGTGATTCTTACTCACTCCTGCCCTGCTGGCATCTCTAAAAATGTGTGCCGCATGGTCCTGAGTCCAGAACCAAATATGACACTGGTGTTAGGGCTGACTGGTGCCATTTTGTTGATGCCAACTTGGCGCTGGTCTCATGGCTAGCTGTCACCATTCTTTGAAGGGACTCTAGCATGGCAATAGCAACTAGGGATTACTCTTGCGTCCTCCCCTTTGATTCTGTAAATCCACCACAGGAGGGATAAATGGGGGCTGGGGAGGTCCCTGTCCCCAAGCTCATTTGCAGGAGGATGGGAGGGGAGAGTTGGAAGGGCATGGAGAGGTTCCAGCAGAGCTTGGCTCAGCCTAGCTGGGTAGGCCCTGGCCCTGGCTTATTGGCAGAGGGTGGGTTTGAAGGTCCCTGTGGAGGATCCAGGAGATCCCAGATAGTGTTGGTGTAGGCAGCCTGGAGAAGACTTTTTTTTTTTTAAATTTTGAAATGAACTGAAATACCCCCAAATTTTCAGCTATATTCAGGCAAGGCTATTTTTGTTTGTTCCATTTGGAATGAACTGAAAACGGTCTTTTTTCATTTGGATGCACCATTCATTTTAAACAAATGTACATTTCTACCAAAAAATACAGGTAACACATTACTGACCAAGTTTTAAGGATGGATCTTATCGGAGGATGCTTAGCTACATTTATTCTATTTGCTCTAGTCCTGCTGTGCAAAATCCCTGTCAACGATTATGGCTCCGCAATTCTCTATCAAAGTTTAGAGCTGAAAACATATCTGTATTTACTACTGTCCACTTTGTCATATATCTACTTTGACAAATCACTTTGTACATAATAATATTAGGGATTGCTAATTCCCCAATATGGGGATCCCTTAGAAATTTATTAAAGGTTATCCTGGCCATCCTACTTTGCAGTAGAAATGTTATAATAGCTGATTTGATATTTTTAACCAGCCGGGTAACATTTGTAGTGGGTACAGAACTTTTGGTAACAGGACCATTTTGAAAAAAGCATATCTACTATTATGGATTCAGGAGGAGAACATGCCAATTTTCCATTTCTAGTTTTACTTTTTTTAAACCATAACAATATTTTGCAAGTTGGTATTCAGGGGGCGGAGCATATGTAAAGCGGGAAACAGTTATTATGTGCTGCGAAGTTAGCGCGGCTAATAGCTACAACCCTTTCATTTGTGTTACATTGTGTGCTAGAGGCCAGTAAAGGTTTATTGTGGTCCATGACAATTCCAAACGGCTTATATCAGGGGAGAGAGAGAGAGAAAGAGAGAGAGCCTTGCTATAGTGACTCTTCCCTAGACAGGTATTTGTATCCCTATGAGAGGCCCACCTAGTAACTCGAGGTAGGGATTAGGTAGTAGTGTAGGGGGTTGGGGGCCACTTTCACATTCAACGTGAGACGTACGAACAGAACAGTGGTCTCTTGTGAAGAATTGCTGGCCTTCGGAGTGGGGAAACTCACTCCAAGATGAGATTTGGGCAATGTTCTCTCCACCTAGCTTGATGGACACTCTACCTGGGCAACAACAAGCTAGGTGGAGAGAACATTGTCCAAATCTCATCTTGGAGTGAGTTTCCCCACTCCGAAGGCCATCAAATCTTCACAAGAGACCACTGTTATGTTCGTACATCTCACGTTGAATGTGAAAGTGGCCCCCAACCCCCTACACTACTACCTAATCCCCACCTCGAGTTACTAGGTGGGCCTCTCATTCCCGCTGCACGAAAAAAGCCTCATTTGCATGGGAAACTCCCCTTAATGCGATATTGGTAAATGAGGCCCCTAGTCACATCCAATTTTGAGGCGACATCAGGACTCTGACAGGATTGTTTTTCTTTTATCCATTCCGATTTGTAGATCCCAGAAGTATGCACATTCCAGAATGTAGGATCCTTTAGTTCTGGATGGAACTTCTTGTATGAAGAGGAATGGCATCATCTCTTGTCCCATCTTGCAGGGCCTTTCACAACTCTAAAGATTGATTGAACATAATCATCAATGAACCTGTGGGAATTTGCTACTTTCCTACAAATGCAATTTTTTTCTAAAATAATGTGGCACCTCCCCAACTGTCAAATATTGGTGCTCCTTGTTCAAGCCCTTGTTCAGTGAACACTGAACAAATTTATTTACATAGAAACATAGAAGTGGCAGCAGAAAAGGGCCAAATGTTTCATCCAGTCTGCCCAGCAAACTTATGGTAGCACACACTGCGCCATACAGGTCACTCCCATACTTATCAGTTTTCCAAACTGTCAAGGTCAGGACCCTTGTAGGTTGCTGTTTGCGTCCATTTCCCCATTACCTCTTGTCACTGAAGCAGAGAGCAAAGTTAGAGTTGCAGCAACAGTATGAAGGCTTATTGGTTAAGAGTAGTAACTGCTAGGGATGTGCAGAGCAAAATTTTATGTTCATATTTTTTATGTCCGAAAGGGGGTCCCACTTGCGGCCAATATGGACATAAAAAAAATCCAATGAGTTGGGTATATGTACATATGTGCAAAAAAAAAAATTAAACCCCCTCACCCTCCTTAATCCCCCCCCCCCCAGACTTACCACAACTCCCTGGTGATGGAGCGAGGAGTGAGGACGCCATTTCTGCAATCCTTGGCAAGAAGCATGTGACGTCGGCGGCACGTCGATTGACGCCGGCGTCACGTGATTCCCGGCTCGTTCGCGCCGGACGGCTCGTTCGGCCCAAAAAGAACTTTTGGCCAGCTTGGGGGGGCCTCCTGACCCATCAGGAGGCCCCCCCAAGCTGGCCAAAAGTTCTTTTTGGGCCGAACGAGCCGTCCGGCGCGAACGAGCCGGGAATCACGTGACGCCGGCGTCACTCGACGTGCCGCCGACGTCACATGCTTCTTGCCAAGGATTGCAGAAATGACGTCCTCACTCCTCGCTCGATCACCAGGGAGTTGTGGTAAGTCGGGGGGGGGGGGATTAAGGAGGGTGAGGGGGTTTATATTTTTATTTTGGCTCAACAATCGCGATTTCCCACATATCGAACATATCTATGTTCGATATGTGGGAAATCCGATCGTTTATGTCGAATCAATTTTTTAAGTAAAAAAAAAATATGAGTTGCGTTTTACTAATGCGGTCAATCCGAATGCACACCCCTAGTAACTGCCACTCCAGCAAGTTACCTCTACACACTCTATTCTTCATTTCCATCTTCTAGCGTTTAGGAATCCACAGTATTTATCCCATGCTCCTTTGGAATCTTTCACTGTTTTGTCTTCACCACCTCCTCATTTTTCTTTTTCCTGTCACCCTCTACATATTCCTTCTGTCTCATAATTTCATATACTTCCTTTCATTGACATATAAAAAAAAAAATTCTTTATCACCATGCAATACCATCCTTTCTTCTTCTTGCATCATTTCTGTCCTGACTTCCTTTCCTGCTTTGTCAGCTTTTACAGATGTTTTTTCCTGTTTCTCCATTTCTTAGATTTTATATATATTTTTGAAAACTAATCCTTTTGCCTTTACTTTCACAGTCATAAGAACATCAGATGTGCATGCTGGGTCAAACCAAAGGGCCATCTAGCCCAGCATCCTGACTTCAACAATGGCCAGTCTAGGTCATTAGGAAGTAGAGATGTGAATCGGAACTGGAATCGGTTCGGTTCCGGTTCCGATTCCGATTCAAATCTTATAATTTTTATCGTCCGATCGATAAACAAAAAACCCACCCTGACCCTTTAAAACTGACCCCTTAGCCTCCCCCACCCTCCCGACCCCCCCAAAAACATTTTAAAATTACCTGGTGGTACAGTGGGGGCGCGGGGAGCAATCTCCCGCTCTCGGGCCGTCGGCTGCGCTAATAAAATTGGCGCTGATGGCCCTTTGCCCTTACCATGTGACAGGGTATCCATGCTATTGGTCGGCCCCTGTCACATGGTAGGAGCACTGGATGGCCGGCACCATCTTTAAAGATGATTATGTCATATGTTGTTAATGATTTAAATTTCAACAATAATAAAATTTAAAAAATATTTCTTCTCCTGAGTTATATGTCTCAATAGTTGCCCATTCTGGCAATCCCCCCAACCTTGTCTTTATACTGTAAATTCTTTTGTACCTTATTGCTGGCAATTTCTAACAAATGAGTACTATGCTTTACTAGAATACAATTGAGTATGTGTTTTTAAAGAATAGGTGTATTCCCATTTGCTTGGTTTTTTTTATATTACATCTCAGCAGGACATTCATCTTACATCTTCTTTGGATATTTCCAGCTCCTACCAACTTCCCAGGCCCCCTCGCTCCAAATGTGAAACAAGATAAAAGCATCACTTCCATGGGCTATAGACAGAATTTTCTTTTCCTTGTTTTGACTTAGGAGTGTCAGCATTCGTATGTAATTTTTCTTTTTACAGAAATAATGCATAGCAATAGATTTGAACTGCAGATGATGTGCAACGGCATACGCCCATGCTTGTGGGGCTGTGACATTTTGAACTTTTCCTCTGTCCTTTTGTTACCAAAACCAGTCACTAGAAAAAAATGTTCTGTTTCTCCAAATGAATTTTTTCTTTAACAGGTAGAAAGTATGTTTCTGTCTTGCATACTGTAGTTTTTACTCAAAATGCTATGAGCTTCATTCACAACTGCCCATCCTTTTAAGGCCAGCCACTGTGGTGGTGGTCCTTGACCATTTCAGCACATGCAAACATAGCTCCTGAATTTGGCCATTAGGTGGCGCTGCTGAGCAGTGGCCGAAACTCCCTACCTTGAGTGGCTGTGAATGTTGCCTCTTCAGTATCCTCTGACCTGGCCAGCTCAGGGAGCAGAGTCCCTGGTCTGGAAATGAAATCCAGGTCATCTGCATAACAGCATTAGAGCTTCCAAAGAGCACTGGGCTGGTCTGATTGCTCCATTTTTTTAAATAAAACATTTCCCTTTCATTTTATTGTGTAGCTCACACGATTACTTAAAACTATTCAGTTTCTATATGCTTGATTTTACAGTATTTTAACAAAGTGTTGGATTTATAGCCTAAAGGTTCTTATCCAAATTCTCTTTTGACTTTATTTTTTTATCTTCTTTGCTAGTATAAACATTATCATGGCAGGAGTTTGGGAAAAACATCTGAGAAAAGTTAGGAGTAAAAAAATTGTTCCATATTGAATACTTTGGTGAGAATACTAACCTACTTAACTTGGTAAAACTGTTTTAGAATTGCTATAATTAATACAGTGCTTTCACAGTGCACTTCAAGAACTCCTCTATATTCTTCTACTTGCATTTCACTCTTCCATTTTTTGTTGTCTCCAAATTCTCCATTGCCTCCTCAGAGCATATCATTTACAGAAAACTGCACCCACAGAAATTCTCACGCTCTGGCAGATAACTACATAAAACCAGGATTGACTCAGCCTGTATATTTTAACATGGAGCTAAATGTTTCTTCTAACTAAGCTGTTTCTGATCGAGGTCTGTTTTTATACCAACTCCAAAGTATTAACCCATTCAATGATTTATGAAGGATTTCACAAACCTCAATAAAGTTTTTGTGGTAGACATGGGAAATGATATTTTGACCACTTATCCCACAAGCATCATCCAAGTTCATGAATCCCTCAAGAAGTCTGGTGACATTTTGCAAATAAAAGGTCACAATTTGAAGTTTAACCACATAAATGTAAGAACAAGACTGGAGATGAGAAAAATCTGCATAGGACCAGACTTTCTCTTGCAGATAATAATGTTTGGCGTTTTAGATCTGATATATATTTTGTTGTGTAATAATATATATTGAGCTGTTTACCAGGAAATGTGGTTTTAGTGGTTTACGAATAGCCCCATGCAATGTTTGCAAGATACTATTCATAACTGACTTTAAAAATGGTTTGAAGGGGAATATGAGGCCTTTTTATAAGTTCTTACAAACTGTTTCTGATTTTCATACTTCTTACCGTAGTCTGCAGGGGAGAAGTATAATTTCCATCAAAGTGCAATATTGAAATATTGTAAAAATGATCAAAGCCAGATACTGATTCTGACAGTAATGCCATGGATATGCAAAACAGTGTTTCAGAAATGCATTGGCAATTCTTTACAGTGAGTTCACATTCCATATATATTTTCTGTTACTTAAGGGTAACAGAGTTGTATAGTCTATGGTGCAGATGTAAGGAATTTGTAGGTACTGTACAGAAATGTGAGTAAAATAACAAATACCGGTAAAAGAAATTATTTTTACTGTTGTGTGAAATTTAAACCCTGCACCCCAAAAAAAGATTCCATACTTATAAAAAACAATTGTGACAATTATTTAAATAAGTAACTGGCTTTAAATACATGCAGTGTTTTTGTAGGACAACAGAAGGAATATTGTAGGGTCTGCAAACTTCCTGAAGTAAATTTTTTAAAAACCTATACTCAGTGTTTACAGGTGCTTGTATTTAAGCAGGTAGCATAATTCCTTTTATTTTGGAGGATATGTAGGAAGCTTACAGTATACAGTGATATTGGAGTCATTGGAAAAATGTCTTTTTGGTGTTTAGTATTAAGTAGGTAACTTCTTGTTTGGTTAAAAAAAATATATAGTAAACCATCAATAACATCTGTGCTTCTCTTTCCCTTCTGAAGTATTGTAAAGGTGAACACATATAGGGGTAGATTTTAGAAACTTGTGCGCGCGTGTCCATGTGCGCTCGCTACCCGACACGCACACATGAACACGTAATTTTATAACATATGTGTGCCAGTGCCAACACCCACAGCCTTCCGCAGTTCCCTCCCAGTCTGCTCCAGTTTAGGAGCGGCCTGGGAGGGAACTTCCCTACCTCCTATACTAACCTTCCTACCCCTTCCCCTAACTTTCCCGCCCCCTAGCCCTATCCTAAACCCCCCAAAATCCTTGTCTTACCTGTTGCGCCTGCTTCGAGCAGGCGCAGGTTGCGCACAGTGGCACCCTGCCAGCACACGATCCCCTGGCACAGCAGCAAATGGCTGCGGTGCCGGATGCCTCTAGCCCCACTCCCGGACCGCTACCCCCTGCCCCCCAGACAGCCCCTTTAAGCAACCTCGGGACTTACACGTGTCCTGGGGTATACATGCATGGCCGGGCCTTTGAAAATAGGCCACTTATACGCATAGGTCTTTTAAAATCTACCCCATAATGAATACCTATTCCTTGATTTCCTTCTCTGGCTGGTGAGTTGTACTTTCTTAGTACATGCAAAGAAGTTTGCTCTGTTGGCTGCCAGGATCACATTTCTTCAAAATATTTGCCTGGCAAAGTTTGCAAGGGAAAGTAAACCTTTAAAAATGTACATTCCAAGCACCATATAGCTCATGCTTCAAAACATTTGATAGAATTGCAAATGTTTTGAGTTAAGTTGCAAATTTTCAAGTCTTGCATTGCAAAATCTGAATAGTACACATTTCACCCAAACCTTAAATTTACCATAAAACTGCAGAAAAGCAAGCAGGACAAATATACAAAAACTAGTGTTGTGGGACTTTCATCATATTTTAAGTCTGACCCCGAACAGAGTTGCACTTTGTACAATAGCCTTGCTGTTTGCCATGTAATGTGATAGAAAACATTTTTGCTGGGGGATTTTTCTATTAAATTAGGTTTGTCATTAGAATATAGTTTGCTTCTTCTAGAATATGAATCTGAGCCCTGTTTTTAGTTCCTAGAAAGCACCAATAAAAATAAAACAAAAGCTAAACAGAATAGGAAGAATAGGATGTAAGGATCTCTAATTTATAGAAAGGAAGATGACCAAATGCACAAAAGATGAAAACTCTGGCATAGGTAGCTTGATCTGATTCTGGTCTGGTTTACTGTGTCCCTTTCCATGTGTAAAAGGAGAGAACATGGGAAGATCTATTGATCTACTGTGTGTATGGACCTCCTGGTATATCATATAATAATTAATTTGCATAATCCATCTCAATGGAAGGTGTTTTGTAAGTTCTAATCATATTACATAGGACCTCTAGAGCTTGAAGATGGTGAGATAGGCGTGAAAAAGAGAGGCAGCTGCAGTCTGGCTTGTTTTCTAGCAGTGGGAGAGGAAGGAGGATTAGCTTTTCTGCTCCCTGTAGATAAGGAGAAATGGTTTACTATTCCATTGACTCTTGTAATTGGTGTTTAGATCTACCCTGAAGTGAGAAGATAATAACCCAAAGAATATTGCCTTCCTACTTAGAGAAGCAGAAATTCATCATGAAAAGAGCTGCAAAGCTTAAAGGTACAGAGAAAAGTCTATGGGAACCACAGCAATTCACATATTAATTCCTGAGGAACTCTTAGAGATCAAAAGGATTCCAGGAATATACTAGACTGTAATTTTAAAAAGGAGTCATTTTTGTCATCTCAAAGCAAACATTTATTTGGATTGGAACAACAAAATGGTATATGCAGAATTTTCCATAGTGACCGCCATACTTATTCTCAAGGGCCCTGAAGCACTTTCTTCCCCTGAGGTTGTATTGAGTTTTGACAAGGTCTCACTTGCACCTGAATGTGGTCCCTTCTACCAATGGCTGGAGAATGGAGGTTACATGTATAAGAAAAAATGAGGGGGAGGGGGAGGGGGAGGAAATAGGCCATATGCCTATAAAGAAGTGGTTTGTGTGGGTCAGTTTTATGTCTCTGTGTGACATGAAGAACATGTCTGCAGTAGAAGCCGGAATAGAAATGCTGGTGGTGAGTGAAAAAGCAGAAATCTCAGACAAGGTAACAAGACACATGTCCACAGCAAGTGTAGGTCAGGTAACCATATTGGTCCTGGAGAAAACATAGGTTGCCAGACTCTTTAAAGGACCAACAAAAGAGACTGTGGTACATGACATTTTGAGATCATAAAGGGCTCTTCAAATGTGACTGAAGTGCTGCATGAAGGAAGCTTTCATATCTAATGGGTGTTGTGGAGTGGCAATTCCCAAAACAGAGGTCATTAGAACTTGTCTAGTTGAGGACCTGAGTTAGTATCACTTACAGAACTGCAGCAGTTGATTCCAGGACATGCAGAGCAATAGATGGCCAGGGGAAGTCCAAGATTAAGCAAATGCCATAAGGAAGGGAGATTTGAAAAGAACTTCAAAGACAACTGGAGTGGGAGATGCCTGCCTCAGAAACAAAAATATGTAACAGTAGCATATGTTTTGGTCAAAATGTAAAGTTTGAGCTATATACATTGTTATGTGTTATGTTTGGCAGCTCACAGGATGGCCCCACAAGCTGCCTCACTCATCCCAACAACAAAAGAGATTCCCCGTGGTTCAGACACCACTGACATTCAGATGCCACTGAGCATGGCACTGCACACCATCATGCCAAGCTCCCCGACTTTCTCTAGGCATGTGCGTGCCTGACATCCAGTCTTTTAAAGGGTCCACTATAGTACCTTTTGATAACATCACTGACCCTGCACTATAAGAGGCACCTTCTGAGGAGCATCAGACATCTCAGCAACAGATCTCTTGATGTGCCTTTGGTCTTCTGTTCATTCATGTTGCCTGCATTCCTGTGTTCCAGTGTTCTTGTCTTGGTCATGTCTTCCTATCTTATTCTTTAGCTCCTGCCTGCCTTACTTTGCCCCTGCCTTGCTCCATCCTTGTCCATCTTGTCCAGTCATATCATGGTTATTATCTTTGCCTTGTGCTGGTCCTTGTCATTGTCTTGTCTTTCTTGCCTTGATTTCTAGACTTTTGCTAGGACTTCAACCATTCCTTGATTGCTGCCTGGTCCTGATCTTCTGCTGTGGACCTGACCTTGCCTTGTCTGCTACATGCCCCAGTCTCTGGCCTGTCTCCTGGTATCCATCATCTTCTGCCAGCCCTGACCACCACCTGGCCTTGGACTCTCATTCTCCTGTTCATCTTTGGGAACTACCTAAGCTACCAGCCACCAGAACCTATGGGCTCAACCTGCAGGGGAGGTGGCTGTATAGGTAATTCTCCAATCTTCCCCACTGTAGAGCATGTTGGCCAGCTGTCAACCTAGGCCTAGTAGGTTTGTTTCTAGATTGTGCCAACCATACCACAGCACCAAGGGCTCAAGGATACCATACTCCTTACATTATGTACATGCAGCATTTACAGTGAAACTGAATAGCACATTTAATCAGTTATGGTTCAATCTGTTACTTGTAGAACTATGTTGATTAAAGAGATGATACATGCCAATGAATGATGACCCTACAACATAGTGTGAGGAATTGCAATTAGCACAAAGTCAACAAATCCCCCAAGACATACAGTGCATGGAATCACAAACAGTACAAAGATATCAAAACTCCTGAGGTGTACAGTGTAGGAAATTGCAAACAGGACCAAGATCTCTAAACCCCCAAGTTTTACCAAGCTAAGCAGGTTATTATTCTCACCAAAATAGTGAATACGGAGCAAATGTTTACTCCTAACATTTTTCAGATAGCTTTTATCTGAAAGAATTCTTCTACATTCGTCTGCTTGCTTTTGATTCCTCCATTTTTTATTGTCTCTAAATTTTGCATTGACTCATCACAGCAGAGCAGTTATAGAAAACTGTATCCAGAGTAATCCTCACTTTCTGATAGATAACTACTTATAACCAGAATTGACTCAGCCTGTATATTTTGACATGGAGATAAATGATTCATCTAACCAAGCATCACCAAGGGCTCTGAACCCCCAATGCATAGTGTATGATCCATCACAAACACCACAAATGTGTCTAGACCCCCAAGGTATGGTGTGTAGTCCATTGTAAGCAATACCAACATGTCACACACAGACATACAGTGTGGTGAATCGCAAACAGCACAAAGTGACTAAACCTCCAAAACTTAGAATGTAGTGAATTGCATGCAGCACAAAGATGTCTAAACTCCCAAGGCATAAGGTGCAGGGAATTGCAAAAGTTCAAAGGTGTCTAAATGCCCAAGTTATGCAGTGTGGTTTATCACAAGAAAAGCACAAAGATGTCTAAAGCCCCAAAGCATGGAGTGAACTCCATCACAAACAGCACAAAGCAGTCTAAACACACAAGGCATACAGTGTAGTCAATCTCAATTAACACAAAGGCCTAGATAGACTTTCAGGCCGATTCAGTATGGTGCGCTCAACTGAGCGCACCATTTAGCACCCATTTGGCCACATGTTTTTGATGCACGTCTATTACCCCTTATACTGAAAAGGGTAATAGTGCCTTGAAAATGCATGGCCAAACTCATGAAAACTAATAGCACTCATCACATGCAAATGCATGTTGATGAGCCAATTAGTCACTCAGGATAAAGTAAAATGTACGGCCAAGCCGCACATTTTACTCTCAGAAATTAGCGCCTGCCCAAAGGCAGGCATTAATCATAGACAGCACCAGCAAAGTGTACAGAAAAGCAGAAAATAACTGCTTTTCTGTACACCCTTTGACTTAATATCATAGCGATATTGATGGAGGTCCCAAAAATTAAAAAAAAAACTTAAAAAAAGAAAAATCTGCCTGCTTGTTGGCGGTTTCAAAAATGGTTGCTCAATTTTGCCAGTGTCCTGAATCCATGGCTATCAGCAGGTTTGAAAACCAACACCATTAAAATTAAGCATCGGTTGTCTCACCACTGACAGCCGCCGCTTCCACTAATAAGGAGGCGCTAGGGACGCACTATTGTCCCTAGCGCCTCCTAATTGGCATGGGCCCTAATTTAAATACAGAATTGAGCACCAAGGAGAAGTACCTGTGTGCGTGTTGGGAGAGCGGGCACTCAACATGGAGCACCGGCTCTCCCGCGCTTTATATTGACTTGGCCTGTTTGACAGCAAGCTGGAAAACCAAAAAACAGGAGAGGTGGAAGGAGAAACTTGTATAACTTTTTTTTCAAATATCTTTCTGGGGAGAAAACACTCTAGTATAACCAATAAAGAAATAGGGAGTGAGAACTGAGCTGGGATGTAGAGGGCTATTAAAAAAGAAGAGCAAGAAAAGAGTTGGAGTGGAAGGAGACTCTAGCATAACCAACAGAGTAACAGAGATTGGGAAAAATAGGCTGAGAAATAGGCTGAGAAATAGGCTGAGATGCACCAAAACTCCCATGCTGATACATCATAGGCATGGCAGGTAGGCATATTAACAGTATGAATTTTAAGGTAGTATATCTGTGGGACAGCAGAAAGGCAGAATGGCAGCAAGACCTTGAAGGTAGTTTCAGTTGTCTTGCACTTGCATAGAAATTCTGGAAAGCACAGTAAATGCAAACTGATTTTCAAAAAGATCAGCTTCTCTTTCAACTCTGACACTAGCCTTGAGCGATAAGGGCTATTGAGAAGTCACATTCACTTGCCATGCTGATTGGTGGTCAGAAAACACAGTGCTGAGTCACCTTAGCTATGTCTGGCCAGATTGCTGACTTGTGTACCCAAATTCCAGCTCATCTCTGTCCATGTCCTCGAAGAGATTTGCATGATCGTGCATCATAGAAATTTCTCCTGGGGTCTTTTTTGCTGGAATGGGCTAAGATTTTCTCTTGCCAGCTGTTTTACCTATGGCCTGGATCAGGAGAAATGGTTCTTTGCAGGCAATATAACTTTGGTATATTGAGATGAGGGAGGTAGCTGACAGAGTGCTGCTCATGCTTGCCCCTCCTCTGACATGCGTTGAGCCACATGATACAAAGCAAAATGTTTGAACCCCAGGAGGGGAAGAGGGATGAGAGAGGAAGCAGTGGAGGAGCTGCAAGGCTTCCAGCCTTCTCCTGTCTGAAAATGAGTTACCGGTGAGTGAGGAGATATAGAGGAGGCAGGGAGGGAGTGAACCAGGGATTGCTAGAGGGCAGTGAATGAAAAGAATGGGGATCACTGGGGGTGTGGGTGAGAGATGAGTGAACTGGTGAAAGTGAGGGGTTCATATGTTGGGTGGAGGGAATGGACCAGGGTGAGGGGTTCATGGGGTGAACCAGGGTAAGTGAGGGGCTTGAGGGAGGAGCAAATTGGGGTAAGTGAAGAGTTTATTGGGTTGGGCAGAGAGTAAATCAGGTGAGTGAAGGGTTTGTGGGGTTGAGGCAGGTAGTGAACCAAGGTTAGTGGAGTGCAGGGAGGAATTTGGGTGAGTGAGGAGCTTATGGAGGGAAGGAGGAAGTGAAAGAGGCGATGAATAGGGTTTTGGAAGGGATGGTCTGTGGCTTCCTTCCTTCCTTCACCCTTTCATCCCAATCTCCTCTTCTACCTCATCCTAGTTCCTCCCTCTTCTTTTTTTCTTTTCTTCATCCCAATCTTCCCTCCTTCTCCTCCACTCTCATTCACAATACTCCTTTGCTTCCCATCCCTGCATCCTCCCTTCTCCCCACTCCTGATCCCTCTTCCCTCCCTTCCCTCGTCTCCTCTTTTCCTCTCCAATTCTTTATTTCCCATCCTCTACTCCCTCTCTCTATCCTCCTACATCCCTTAACTCTCTTTCTCTCCCTTCTAAGATTCCATCTTCATTTCCTCCCTATGCAATCTCCTGTCTTCCCATTCCCAGACCTCTTCCCTTCCTTCCTTTCCAGCCCTAATCATTAAGATCCCTTTTCCTCTAATAAAGAATCAAATAAATTAACTGGACACAGAAATGTAAGAAAAGGGCTTTATTGTATAAAGGGAAAAATACATTATTTAAATTAAAATATATGTAAAATTAGGCAAATTTGCCATAGAATTGCCACTGAATTTTGAACAATCTGCCACAGAATTTGCCAACTATTTCTGCAGAATCTTGAACAATCTGCCACAGGAAACTATGGGTTCTGCTATAGGCAGTTATAAAGATGCAGGACTGTGATTTATCCTCTATGTGGTTTCCTTGCCAACTTGTCTTGCCTCAGCTCTGACAAGGCTGTGAAGTCACACAGGCAAAAGTCAGCTGCTACAGTTAATAGTTGTTTTGCCAACAGTACACAGCCATAGACCTCAAAGAGCCATAGACTTGAATGAGAAGCAAATGAATGAGACACAAACTTTATTGTCTCAATCATGAGACCCCTCCATTCATTTTGAGGGGCCACAAGTGAAAAAAATAGACTCACTCATCTTGTTTTACCCATTCACTTCAAACAAATGCACATCCCTAAAATTTATGGGAGATGGGTGGTGGAGAATGAATGAGAGATAAAGTCATACATTTCAATCAGTTTATAGATTCATATCTAAGATTAGCCGTCTCTCTAGCTTGTGATGAGGTCCCTATGAACTATAGGATGAATGCAAAACAACTGACATTTTTATAATGCATACGGATGCCATCATGTATTTTTCTCTCTATCCCATTTCTTGGTAGATTAATCTCTATACAAACTGAGTCATGCTTACCACTGAAGAAAGTACTCAAGTCTAGTATTGTAGGATACTGTTTGCCCCTTTTTATCCATGTTCTTTCCCATTTTGTTGCAGCAGTGCACCTCTAAACTCTACTGCCATAAAAAATGGCACCATTTAGCTTTCAGAATTAGCTGATCTTTAAATGTTTAGAATACTGGAACTGGGATCTTTATATTGCGGGAAGATAGGTTCTGTTTCTTTATATGGCACTACAAACTCAAACTTTAAGAAGCAAGACTATGAAGTGCACTTGGTAGACTGCTGATTTCAATTAATGGATTATGCATTTCAGTTTGGTTTGAAGCATTTTTTAATAAAGCAAGTATTGCGACTTAAAATAAAGCAAACAAGCAAAACGTTTTGCCAGACCTACAGATAATATCAAGCTCACGCAAGAATTTTTTGGTGCATTCCTTTAGATGCAGACACACCCATCACTTGCTTACCAGTGGCTATATTACTTTTAGCGGTCATGATAAGTGAACCAGCAAACTGGAAGCAGCTGATCCCCTCCAGCAAACAAATATTTTCCATCAACCTGTTTGAGGAGAATTAAATTTGAAAGAACAGAATAATCATAAGTTAAAAAAAAAAAAGCCTGCCCTACAAGCATGGTAAAAAGTAATTCTTCAATTAAACAGGAAGAGGTAGATTTTGAAATAAGCACGCATATGCCCATACATGCGGGTATCGTCGCGTGAGTGAGGATACGCTAGAATTTTTATTCGCACTTACGAGCATATGTTTTAAAATGCACCACCCTCGCCTAAGTATGCTCCTGTTTTTAAGAGGTTACTCCAGCACAGCTAACGTGCGTACGTCTTCAATAGGGCCATGTCAGCTTTTATGCATGTATCTCAGCACATTTTAAAACATGCTTGAGTGAGGCAAATTCCCAGTTTTCCAATTACTCCACCAGTTTGTCCAGTTAATAGCGAGGTCTTTCAGACCCCTCTGGTTCTTCATTCTGCTTCCTGCCCAGTTGACCCGGACCCCTCACCCTATCCTATAAGACCTAAAACTTGGGATCTACAGACTTGCTCCTCATCAGGAGCAGCAGTAAAGCTACGTGGATATATCTACTGTACGCTCGCTGCGGTTTTGTTTTTAAAATTCAGAATTACATATGTAAGTCTAGGGCTACACCCTGGAACTCCCATGCCCCCTACCACTTTTCCATCCCTTATTCCTAATGCACACATGGGTACATATGCATATATTATTATTTTCTGGCTTTTTAAAATCCGCATTGCTCGCGCACGACCCACATATGTGCGCATGTAGGCAACTTTGCGCGAGCAACAGTTTTAAAATTGACCTGTGAAGGAATAGCATTTCCTAATTTGAAAAATAGATCCAGCTTTTCTTAACCCCCAAAAGAATAAGCAACAGTTACAGAGAAGCTGCAATTCGCTACAAGTCAGAGGTGATAGTTTCCAGCAATGTGGAAACCAAGATCTGGCAAACAACTGGATCATTTTTCTATCACTGCAGTGCTGAAATTACAAGATTCTGGAACAACAGTGCATTTCTTCTTTTGTTTTTGGAATTATAACAACCAAGGGCAGATTTATTGTCCAGGACATAGCTATGAAACTGAAGATTTTTTCCCTTTGAAGAGAAAAAAAAAGTTCTTTTTTTACATTGAGTGTGAAATAATGAAAGCATACATCAGAATTTTTATGGCTGTAAAAATACATCTGTGAAACTGTGATGGCACCTGGATCACTGCCAGCTCTAGTAAAAACCTCTTCAAACATCACTGCTGATATCTTCCGATTTTATTTATGCTCTGTTACCAGGAATATAGCTTTCAGCGGACCAGCACCATGCATAACTCATTTGGCCCTCTCCACCTAAACTAGTCCAGAGCAAAATTCCTACATCAAATGCTTTCTCTGCTGAAAGCATTTAGTCCATAACGTGCAGCTTCCTCTTTTGATTCTATTTAAAAAGTGATACTGTTGAAATGCAATGTACCTATGGAAAGGATTGGAGCACAAGAACTCCTGCTAAGTGGTGGAATTTAAGCTGTCCTTTAATTTATATTGTATTCATGTAAAGTATGTAATGGAATTACAACTTCCAGTTTAATTTTTTTTTGAACAAATGATAATTATTCCATCCAACTATTTGTATAAAGCAGAATATACACATAATTAAAACTAATGGCACATCATTTCCTCATTAAACATAAACCTGCAATTATACTTCCAGTTGTTACCATCACTATCGAACATCAACCATTTGAATCCTGGTTTGGGTCCTTACAGCTTGGATGGATACAATTCAAGCCAGTTCCAACTGCCCTTAGGGACATTTGCAGATAATTCATGTTGCGCTTTAAACCCAGTATGAAAATAATTTCTTTAGCACTGGTTAAGAAAATTAAAAAAAGGAATGTACTAGAGTTGAATGAATCAAGATCGATTACATCTGGACACCCCCCCCCCCCCCCACACACACACCTCCTTCTGCATGTATCCCTCCTTACTGCGTTTATAAACATTCATGACATTTCAGAGTAAAAGGCAGCCCATGAGAGAGTTACTTGGACTACTAGATGAGCAGTGGGTTAAAGTGGTATTCAGCCAAAAACTAAAATAATTTTTTTCTTTGCTTCTGATTCAGTGGAACTGAAGCAAATGAATGTTAAAGTTGGAAAATGTGCTAGAGCAAGTTAAAATAGTAGCAGATCACCAGGACCTAATAATGGTATCCACCCTAGAGTTCTGAAAGAGCTCAAATACGAAATTGTGTACCTGGCTGCTACCTTTAACCTATCGAAGGACAAATAACCATTCCCTATTAACCTGAATTCGAAACAGGTGACTGCGCTCTTCACTGACAGCTGAGAGTGAAAAAATTAATTCTCAGTTCCGGTAAGTGTCAGAGCTATTGGCCCTTCACATTAAGCAGAGCGGGAGAAGGTAAGAGCCTCTTTTCCTCCCCGCTCTGTATTAGGAAGGCATTCAGGGGCTCAGGGGTGGAAGAAGAGGATTGGGGATTTGGGCACGCACATTTTAAAAGGTAGGGGATGGAGGCGGGGAGAAACCGAGCTGCTAGGCAGGCTTGATTGTTACGCTGTCTCTTGCGTGGTGGGGGTGGAAGGCCTTGCAGTCAGCACAACACTTTGTATCCTGGTGGTTTAGGAGGTGCGGATGGGGTGGGGGATCAGACATCTGCTGGTGTTTTTTTCAATGTTCAGTAAGCTGAGGAGTGGCAAAGTTACTCGGATGACTTTATCAGCGTAACTTTAGCCAAGTATATTCAGCAGGAGGCTTGTCCTGCAGAATATAGGGGCTAAAATTATCCAGTTAACTGTAATCTGCCACCTGCCAGATTACTCAACATGAACCTGAGGTCACAGATGATAATTCACCTACCTTAGGAACCTAAAACCTAAGGGGCATATTTTCAAAGGCTACGCATAACCCAAGAAAATCTGCCCCTGCGCACGCCGAGCCTATTTTGCATAGGCTCGGCAGAGCGCGCAAGCCCCGGGACGCGCATATGTCCCAGGGCTTGCAAAAAGGGGCGGTCTGGGGGCGGGTCCGGGGAATGTGGCGGTGGTCCGGGGCAGGTCCGGGGATGTGGCGGCGGTCTGGGAGCGGTCCGGGGGCAGGGCCAGGGGCGTTCCTGAGTTCTCCGGCACAGTGGCCGTGCCAGAGGTTCGCGCACCGGCAGCTGGCCGGCACGCACATGTTACGCCTGCCTCAGGCAGGCGTAACTCACAGAAATAAGGTAGGGGGGGGGGATTTAGGTAGGGCTGGGGGTGGGTTAGATAGGGGAAGGGAGGGAAAGGTGGAGGGAATGGGGAAAGCCTTCGGGGCTCCTCTAGGGCTCGGCGCGCACAAGGTGCACAATTGTGCACCCCCTTGAGTGCGCCGACCACTGATTTTATAACATGTGCGTGGCAGCGCGCGCATGTTATAAAATCGGGTGTACATTTGTGCGTGCCGGGTAGCACGCACAAATGAACCCTGTGCTCACTGCTCATAACTTTAAAAATCTGCCCCTAAGAACCTAAATTTAGGATAGTTATTAATTTGCTTAGATTTAGGCTCTTATGTTAGGCGCTTAGTGTTGAAAATCAGTGCTAAGGCATCTAATTTCATGTTCCCACTCTAACCGCTCCATGGCTACCCATTTTTTAGGATTCTAGGAGCCTAAATTTAGGCACTCATCCCTAGTACATTTTCAGAAGGGCTAATGTAGAAGGCTAACTCCTAAAATTAGGCACTTAAACCCTTTGAAAAACTGACCTCATAAATAATAAGGTCAAGAAGACTAAAACATAGTCATCAATTAGATTAAAAAACTAAAGGATTGAGCCAAGACATTAGATTCATGACTTACCAAGGGAGCTTTTTAATACTTTCTTTCAGTCCTGAAAAAATGTTACCATAAAACTATGTTCACAAATTTCTAACACCTTCATATACAAAGCTTCTGCTAATTAATAATAATTTATGCTAATTTAATCTCAATTTTATACCTTCTGAGGACATGTACTGTGGGAAATCCCATCCTACAACATTCTCTAGATATAAATACCTTGCTGTTACATCTGATGAAGATACCTATGTGGTCTCCAAAGTTTATGTATTGCAACATCTTTTGTGTTGACCTAAGTGCCTGCAATGACTTGAGTTTGCTCCCGAGCCAATATGGCTTCCAAAACCCTTCATTATAGTTCACACAGATGATTGTTCATAAAGTTATACTGTTTGCAAGAAAGGGCTGTCAATATACGAAGTGAAAATGGATGGATTTATTGTCCTTCTTTATTGGCTTGCTCAAGCATAATTACATATATATGTACAAATATGTGATGTTGGATGGCCATGTGTTAAGATAGTCCGCTATCTTTCCCTTGCTAGGTTGCTTGGTATTGCGCTGTATAGAAAAAGCATACATTTATTTATTTATTTTATTTATTATTTTTGTTATACCGAGTTTCATGACTAGAATCACATCAACCCGGTTTACAATTAACAATGTGTGTAAGGTAGAGAGTAACATGGTAAACAATATTCCCAATTCAAACTTCAAATACAGAAAACAATATTATGGATGTGAGAAAGTTACAATAAAACAGGGAAAATTAACTAGGATCTGGAAAGGGGTAGAAATTGAACAAAGAAATATTTACATTTCAGTCAATTGCATCAATTATTATAATTGTTTAGCAAAAATGAATATTTAATCATTTTTAAATATTTAATATTTAAAATGAATAATTCAATCAAAAATGAGGATTTAATCAAGGCCTGGGAATGCTTTTTTGAAAAGCCAAGTTTTTAGTCTTTTCCTAAATGTTAGAGTGCATGGTTCTTGTCTCAAGTCAGGTGGGATAGAGTTCCATAGAGTTGGACCTGCTGAAGAGAAAGCTCTGAGACTGAAGGATTTATGTTGGTAGGTTTTGGCATGTGGAACCTGAAGTGATTCTTTGTAGTATTCCCTGATGGGTCTGGCGGATATGTGTTTTTTAAATGGGATTTGTAGGTCGAGTTGAGTGTGTTGGTAGATGGCCTTGTAGATGATAGTGATGGATTTGTACATGATTCTGTAGTGGATCGGTAACCAATGAAGGTCTTTGAGTATAGGGGAGATGTGGTCGATTTTCCTGGAGTTTGTAAGGATTCTGGCTGCTGTGTTCTGTACCATTTGTAGAGGCTTGGTATAAGAAGCTGGGAGGCCTAGTAGTAGTGAGTTGCAATAATCTAGTTTGGAGAAGATTATTGCTTGCAAGATTGTTCTAAAGTCCTGAGTGTGGAAAAGTGGCTTTATTCTTTTCAGAATATGTAATTTGTGGAAGCAATCTTTGGTGGTTTGGTTAATGAATGGTTTGAGGTTAAGACGGTTATCTAAGATGGCTCCTAGGTCTCTTACGTGAGCGGTTTGAAGGAGGGCTGGTGGCTTTGAATGTGTGTTGTTGTTTTCCGGTGATATGAGCAGGTATTCCGTTTTCGAAGCATTGAGGACTAGGTTTAGGCTGGTTAGGAGATGTTTGATTTCTAATAAGCAACTATCCCAGTATTCCATTGTTTTCGAGATTGATTCTTTTATAGGGATCACAATCTGTACGTCGTCTGCGAAGAGGAAGTGTTTCAGGCTTAATTTTGTGAGTAGTTGACATAGCGGTAGCAGGTAGACATTAAAGAGCGTGGGTGAAAGCGATGAACCTTGCAGCACCCCTCGGTTGGAAGGGTGATATTGGGATTCTGTATTGTGAATTTTGACTCTATATCCTCTGTTTTCCAGGAAGGTTTTGAACCAAGTTAGTGTAGCACCTGTCACTCCTATGTTTGCCAGCTGTTTTAGAAGGAGGAAATGGTTGACGGTGTCAAAGGCCACTGAGAAGTCAAGGAGGATTAGTAAAAATGCTTGGCCTTTATCAATTCCGGAGAGGAGGAAGTCCGTGAGTGAGAGGAGTAGCGTTTCGGTGCTTGTGGCTTTGCGAAAACCATATTAGTTTGGAGACAGAATACTGTGGTCCTCCAAGTAGTTGGATAGTTGAGTGTTCACCAGTTTTTCCATAATTTTGGCTATGAATGGGAGGTTGGAAATAGGGCGGAAGTTGTTGGGATCACATGCATTTAGATTCGTTTTTTTAGGAGGGGTTTGATTGAGGCTGTTTTTAGGTCATCTGGGTAGATACCCTGGGACAGGGAACAGTTTATGATTTCGGCTAGGGTTTTTGATATAGTATCAGGGATGAGAAGAAGCATTTTGGAAGGGATTTGATCAAAAGGGTGTGATGAAGGTTTCATTATCTTCAGCACCGATTGTATCTCTGTGATTGTGATGGGTTTGAATGCGTTGAGCTGAATGCCTTTGTTTGGGAGAAGATATGTGTTATCAGGAGAGCTAGTGTTTGGTATCAGCTGATTGAGGAGGTCAGAGATTTTTTTGTTGAAATGAAGACCCAGTTCATCTGCTTTAGTCTGAGATAGTTCGGGTGGGATATCTGGAGTGCTAGGTTTAGTGAGACTGGAAACGAAGGCGAATAGAGCTTTTGAGTCAAAGATGAGGTGGTGAACCTTAAGGGCATAGTAGTCTCTTTTGGTTTTCAGAGTAATGCTCTTGTATAGATGGAGTGTGCATTTGTAATCGGAGAGTGAGGCCGGTGAAGGAGCTTTGCGCCATTTTCTTTCTTTCTGCCGAAGTAGGTGTTTGATATTACGCAGTTCATCATTAAACCAGGGTTGTCTTTTGGATGCATTTGAAGTCTGTTTTTTGGTTGTCAGGGGGCAAAGAGTGTTTGCTACTGATTTTGTTATTTTGGACCAGGATTGGAGTGCCGAGTTGGGTGTAGAAACATCGATGAGTGGTAGATCTGGGGCTAGGAGTTTGCTGAGGTGTTCCGAGGTTCAAGGTTTTCTGTATAGGAAAGAAGGTCTTGAGTCGAGAAGCTTCATTGTTGTAGAATGCGGAAATACATCATTTGTGAAGGAAATGGTCCTCTTTAATTTGCAATACTGCTCATAGGGGAGTGAGGCCTTGGAGTTGTATACAAAGGGGACTGGGATAGGAGTTTTTTCATTTATTTGTTTTTGTATACATGTAATCCTTTCCAAACTGCTATATAGCATTCTCTTTAAATTTCTTCTAATTGTGGCATCACGAATGAGGAGATTCTATATTGGCTCACCTTTTCAATGCTTCTTTAAAGTTGGGAGTAATTCTGGAGGTCTGAGGACAGGTGGAAGTGGTTCCTATTCACAAAATTGGTAATAAGGAAATGGAAATTGTTTAGTCTGACCTCTGTGGTGAGCAAATTAATGGAATCACTGCTAAAACAGAGGATAATGCAGTTTCTGGAATTCAATGGATTGCAAGATCTGAGGCAGCATGGTTTTATTACAGTTTGATCTTGCTAGATGAATGTAATTTATTTCTTTGGGTGATCAGAGAGTTGGATCTGGGGAGAGTGCTAGATTTAGTGTACTTGAATTTCAGTAAGCCGTTTGACAGAATTCCACATGGCTGACTTTTAAATAAAAGGAGTGGTATAGGCCCTAAAGTAACTGACCGATTGAGAAACCGGTTGAGTGGGAGGCAACAAAGTGTACTGGTAAATGGAGTTCTTTTGCATTTGGTGGTCCTTATTTCCTACATCCTGACACTACCTCGGACGACATGGGCCACAGCGAGGCAGGCCACCATGCTCAGTCTGACACTACCGACTCCCCTATTCTGCTGTAGGCATGCGTACACTTGACTTTTCCTAATTTAAAAGGCTCATAGTGGGAAATTCCCTGCAATGCTCACTGATGACATCACAGCCTCTGGCCCATAAACGGGCCTTCTTCTTGACAATCCATGCATTGGCAATAGGTTGACTACCTAAGTAGAGCAAGTTGCCTCAATGTGATGCTGGTCTTCATTCCTGTGTTCCTGGTCTTCCTATGTTGGTCTTCATTCCTGTGTTCCTGCATTCCTGCGTTCCTGGTCTTTGTCTTGGCAGTCCCTGGTCTCTGTCCCTGAGTTCTTCATCTTTGTCCTGTGGTCAGTCTTGAGTAGGGGTGTGCATTCGTTTTCGCCGTATTGGCGATCCGCAACGAATATTGCACTATTCGTAGTATTCGTGGGGAAGCGAAACGTATTGCGATTCCCCACGAATACACGAATCTTCGCCGAATTATATGGCCACCTAAATAAAAATGTAAACAAACCCCCCCACCCTCCTGAACCCCCCCAAGACTTACCAAAACTCCCTGGTGGTCCAGCAGGGGGTCCGGGAACCATCCCCTGCACTCACACCCTCGGTACCAGTTTCATCATGGCGCCGATAGCCTTTGTCACAGGGGCTACCGGTGCCATTGGTCAGCCCCTGTCACATGGCCATCGACGCCATCTTGTGCTCCTACCATGTGACAGGGGCTGACCAATGGCACTGGTAGCCCCTGTGACATAATATGGGCAAAGGCTATTGGTGCCATTTTGAGTACTGGCATCGGATGGCCGGAGTGCAGGAGGTCGCTCCGGGACCCCCGTTGGACCCCCAGGGACTTTTGGCCAGATTGGGGGGGCCTCCTGATCCCCACAAGACTTGCCAAAAGTCCAGCAGGGATCCAGGAGCGACCTCCTGCACGCCGGCCGTCCGATTCCAGTACTCAAAATGGCGCCGATCGCCTTTGCCCTCACTATGTCACAGGTACCGACGGTCGGGCCCCTGTGACATTGTGAGGGCAAAGGCGATTGGCGCCATTTTGAATACTGGCAGCAGATCGCCTTTGCCCTCACTATGTCACAGGGGCCGACCGTCGGTACCTGTGACATAGTGAGGGCAAAGGTGATCAGTGCCATTTTGAGTACTGGCATCGGACGGCCGGCATGCAGGAGGTTGCTCCCGGACCCCCGCTGGACTTTTGGCAAGTCTTGTGGGGATCAGGAGGCCCCCCCAAGCTGGCCAAAAGTCCCTGGGAGTCTTGGAGCGACCTCCTGCACTCCGGCCGTCCGATGCCACTACTCAAAATGGCGCCGATAGCCTTTGCCCATATTATGTCACAGGGGCTACCGGTACCATTGGTCAGCCCCTGTCACATGGTAGGAGCACAAGATGGCACCGATGGCCATGTGACAGGGGCTGACCAATGGCACTGGTAGCCCCTGTGACAAAGGCTATTGGCGCCATGATGAAACCGGCACCGAGGCTTTGAGTGCAGGGGATGGCTCACGGACCCCCCGCTGGACCACCAGGGAGTTTTAGTAAGTCTTGGGGGGGGGGGTCAGGAGGGTGAGGGGTTGTAGTTAATTTGAATTTTAGCTGGCACACGAATAGAAATCGCCATATTAATGCATCAGGGAGCCATATGGCTGAATGCAACGTATCTGCTCCCCGACGAATCCGAATCACGAATGCAACGTATGGCGTCCCTCTGCACATCCCTAGTCTTGAGTTCTTTGTCTTCATCCTGTGGTCAGTTCTTTGGTGTCTTCTCCTGCCTGTCTGCTGCTCCTTGCCTCCCTGCGTGCTTATCTGTCCCATCTTTCCTTGGATGGATCTATAGTTCTGACCTTGGCTTGCTTGATTCTAGACTATGATTGAACTCTGCCTGCCACTGACCACTGCTTGATTCTCAACTATGATTGAATTCAGCCTGTCCACTTCATCTATAGAGGCCTGCACCTAAGTCCTGCTGGTCTCGGCACTTGAAGGGTCAACCTAAGGGGAACAAGGACTGATATAGGTGAAGCTCCATTTGGGCCTCTAGCACAGCCAGATCTGCCAGCTGATGGTGGGGACCTTCAGGACTCCTCCCTGCAAGTTTCGCCAAATCCACCTGAGTCCAACGGTCCACGCCCGTAACAAGTTCACTCTGAAGAAAGGTGCATTACTAGTGTTGTGCCATAGGGATCAGTTCTTAGACAACATTTTCATGAGTGATATTGTGGAAGGATTGTTGGGAAAGGTTTGTCTTTTTACAGACCCCAAAATCTGCAACCAGGTATGTAGCCAGGAAGGTGTGAAAATTATGATGAGGGATCTAGTGGAGCCAAAGGAATGATCTAGATTAGAGATGTGCATTTGTTTTAAATAAATGGGTAAAATATAACAAATGAAACCATTCTTTTTTCATTTGTGGACTCCTGAAATGAATGGAGGGATACCACAACCTTAAACAAACATTTGTTTTCCATCCATTTATGTTACCAATTCAAGTCTATGGCCCACTGAAATCTATGGCTGTGCTGTGAGCACTGAACAAATAAATAAGTGCAAGTAACTATAGCAACTAACTGTTACCTGTTTGACACCACAGCCTCCTGGTATCTGAGGCAGGAAAAGCTGGCATGGAGAACAGACAGAAAACAAATCACAGTGAAACATCTTTTTAACTAGCCTATAGCTGCCATCTGGATCAAGCTCCCACTGAAAGGTCTGAACATTTGCAAAAAGTCTCTTTTTCCTCTCTAGGAGATGGTCGAGAAGGCTCTGATTTTGAGAAGCTTGAGTTCAAAAAAAGCTTTTAAAATGTTGGCTTTTTCATTGGTAAAGGGCTATCTCTGTTGTCCTCTGCTGCAGTGGTCTCACACACTGTATCAGAAAAACAGAGGCAATAGTATTGTACTTTCTTTGTTCATTGGGGAGGATAGGAGGGTAGAGATTGAAGTAGTACTTTTGTCTCTGTCTAAGTGTCTAGGGCAGTGCAGTGAGGTTAGTACACTGACAAATGAAGATTAAGAACATAAGAACATAAGAAATTGCCATGCTGGGTCAGACCAAGGGTCCATCAAGCCCAGCATCCTGTTTCCAACAGAGGCCAAAACCAGGCCACAAGATCCTGACAATTACCCAAACACTTAGAAGATCCCATGCTACTGATGCAATTAATAGCAGTGGCTATTCCCTAAGTAAAATTGATTAATAGCCATTAATGGACTTCACCTCCAAGAACTTATCCAAACCTTTTTTGAACCCAGCTATACTAACTGCACTAACCACATCCTCTGGCAACAAATTCCAGAGCTTTATTGTGCGTTGAGTGAAAAAGAATTTTCTCCGATTAGTCTTAAATGTGCTACTTGCTAACTTCATGGAATGCCCCCTAGTCCTTCTATTATTCGAAAGTGTAAATAACCAAGTCACATCTACTCGTTCAAGACCTCTCATGATCTTAAAGACCTCTATCATACCCCCCCTCAGCTGTCTCTTCTCCAAGCTGAACAGCCCTAACCTCCTCAGTCTTTCCTCATAGGGGAACTGTTCCATTCCCCTTATCATTTTGGTTGCCCTTCTCTGTACCTTCTCCATTGCAACTATATCTTTTTTGAGATGCGGTGACCAGAATTGAAGAGGCTTTACAGGCTGCCAGTCTTGTTCGCTTTTGTTTAACTTTCTAACAATTGTGTGTGTGTGTGTATGTATGTGCGTGTAAAAGGAGTCAGTCAGCAGTACACTGCACTGCACTGCACAGCACACATTCAGAGGTTAATTTACAAAAGCCATTGAGACAGATAACTGAAGGTTATTCATCTAAATGGAATATTTAGTCCCTTCTAAGGCTAGATTGTAGCCGGATAAGTAATTATCTGGATAAAATCTAGAAAGATAAAAAAATATGTATTTTAAGAGGAGTTAAATTATCTTGCTAACTTAACCAATTTTAAATTATAATCAGCTATGGGAGAGATTTATTAAGCTATGATAGTTTATTGCAAGAGAAGTCAAATATCATGTGGTGGCATCCCTGTGATATTTGGCTCCTCCCTGACAAATTATCGCAGCATTACCACTGGAAACACCAGGAGCAGGGAACTGTGTACCTCACTCCTGGTGGAGACTCATAAGGTATCATCAGGTAAGGGGAAGCCTAAACTGTGACCCCTGGGATCTTAGCGCGGGAGAGGGGATGCATGGCCTGACAAGAAAATATGAAATTTTGTGGGGGAAGGAGGGATTGGGCCGCAGGCCTTTTTCCATCATTACTTTTTTTATCAAACAGCGCTACTTACCCAAATATCTTTTGAAGATATCCCAATAAATAGCAAGTTATGTGGCCACACAAAACCGGATAACTTTAAAATCTAAATTTCTATATTTAGACATACTCAGTTAGATTTTTAAATTATTTGGCTACATGTAGTTGGATAACTGTAACAAATATATTCAATGGGACATTTATCCAGCTGAATATACAGGTCAAGTTATGTGGCTTACTTTAGTCAGATAACTGGTCAACTAACTGGCTTACTGAATATGGACCTCACACTGCGTGTGTGTGTGTGTGTTTGTGTGTGTGTGTGTGTGTGTGTGTGTGGGGGGGGAGACGGAAATGTGGCATCTGCACAACCGGAGGCATCGAGAGAACTGGCACGGGAAACCCAGAGGCGGCTAACCAGTCAGCAACGACATTTCCAAGCACTGGAGCACCATCATTATCCGGTGAGTTAGTGGCAGCCCCTATTAAGCCGGCAGTGGTCACACTAGAGACTCTGTGGGAACTTACAGCGGGTTTAGCTGTTGAAGTTAAAACCACAAATTTGAAATGGAGCAGTTAGCCTCCTCCTTGAATACAGGTTTGTGTGAACAACAGCAGTCTTTGCAAAGTGTAGAAAAAAAGTGGAAAAAATGGAAATGCAGGTTAAAGCAAACAAGATTTCAACCAAGCTACTATTAAGGACAGGATGGTATTGTCACGAAGATTAGAGCTTTTGGAAAATTGGAATTGGAGGTTAAATCTTAGGTTAATAAAATTTCCTAGGATTATGGGGGAATTGCTCATTCTGACATTTAAAAGGTACCTCCAAGAGATTCTTCAAATGACTGAGAATGAGAAACCAATATTAAATAAAGTATACTTTACACCTGGATCATCAGATGAAAGGGAAGGAAATAGGGAGCAAAATGTATTGGATTTAAATAACTTGACGATGTTTTTGGAATCATCTGTACTTTAAGTCATTGATTGTTCTACTTTGATTGTTTCCTTAGTAACTGAAAATGATATAAGTAAAATAATGACTAGGTACTTTCGTCATTTAAATTCCCCTTTTCATTGGTCATTAGTCTGCATCTTTCCTGATATATCTAAAATAACTCAGGAAAGACGCAGGGGCTTTCTCGCCATGAAACAGGAAACTGTTTCCTTAGATGCTACGTTTTTGCTCTGTTACCCATGTAAGTGTGTTGTAAAGAAGGGGAATGACTGCTACATATTTTTCGCCCCAGAACAACTTAGATCATTTATTGATTCTTTTCCCATAACAGTTGGACCCACAGATCCTTAAATGAAGTAAGCACCTTAGATTTTTGGGTTATACCAATGCTTCAAATTTGTTTTTGATTTAATTCCTCAAAATGTTATCTCCCACCAGTAATTAGAAGTTGTGATTATGAATAAGGCATTGAAATTAATGGAATTTGTTATGTAAATTTGCATGGTTTAAGTTTGTAATTAATGCTTATCAAAATTTCTTTTTGTAAAATATTTATTTGTATTTGTTAAAATTAAAAAAAAAATGCAGAGTCACATATTTGGTCTGCAAAAATCCAAGGGGTTGGGACAGTATAGAGGGTAAAATTTTTCTAAGCAGAAAAGAAAAGCAAGATCTGGGGGTGATAATATCCAATGATTTTAAGGTGGCCAAACACTGGATAATGTGATGATTAAAGCCAGCAGGATGTTTGGGTGAATAAGGACAGAAATGGTTAACAGAATAAAAGAAGTGCTATTGCCCCTGTATAAGTCCCTGGTGAGGACTCATTTGGAATACTGTGTACAGTTCTGAAGACCTCATCTTGAAAATGATATAAATCAGTTGGAGTCCATTGAAAGGATGGCTACTAAAATGGTCAATGGTCTTTGCTGTAAAGAATATGGGGCAGACAAAGATCTAAACATGTATATAATTGAAGAAAGGTGGGATGGGGAGTTATGATAAAGGAATTTAAATACCTACAATATTTCCATAGATAGGAGGCCAACCTTGCTCTCTTTCAAAGGAAAAGAGGTTCTAGAATGAGGGGTCAAGGGATGAGGGCACAAGAGTTAGATGCAGGAGTAATATAAGGAAATATTTATTCACAGAAAGAGTACTAAATGCATGGAACAATCTCCCTCTGGAGATGGTGGAGACAATGGACAGTATCTGAATTCAAGAAAACATGGGATAAACACAAATGATCTCTGAGGAAGTAGTAGGGTTTGTAAATCTGAATCATTGGTGTGGATGGGCAGACTAGATAGGATTTATGGACTTTTTCTGACAACACATTTCTCTGTCTATATGTTTCTTTTCTTTATCCTTTCTCCCTGTATATTTCTATAGAGCTGGACAGGGTAAGTGCTTTTGAGCATATTAAAATGAGACACTATGGTGACTGAAGTGTGATCGATCATATTTATCTTCTTTCTCTTAGTTCCAGATTTTATGACAGTCGAAGCATGCTCAATTTCCTTCTTCCATTCAGTTTCAGATATTGAGGATGTCAAAAGAGTGACTGCATTTCATGAAAGGGAAGAGAGTAATACATATTGTAATGAATAGTTAATGTATTATGTGACATAATGGTAAATCTAAAAAGCCATCTAAAAGATGAATATTTATGTTTCTGAAATATGCAGGGCCTCTGAGTTGATTTTTATTAAATAAAGGATGTGATTATTTCTGTTTAGTTTCATTTATAACCTTATTCAAATAGCAGATGTTGATGAGCATATAAAATAATAGGGATGTGCATGCAATGAAATAGGAAATAGAGACGATATTTCCTATTTCATTGCGTTTCAGGGGGACGATGAAATGATAAGAAAACCCACAAAATTTAGTGTGGTTTTCTTAATGTATTTCGGGGGGGGGGAGAAAGGGCACATAAAAAAAACCCCAAACCCTCCACAAACCTTCAAATTTAATTTATTGCAATCCCCCACCCTCCCAACCCCCCAAGACTTGCCCGATCCCCCCAAAAAATACTTACCAAAAGTCCCTAGTGGTCCAGCAGAGTCCCAGGAGTGATCTCCCCCTCTCGGGCCGTCAGCTGGCACTAATCAAAATGGCACCGATGGCCCTTTGCCCTTACCATGTGACAGGGGCTATCGGTGCCATTGGTCAGCCCCTGTCACATGGTAGGAGCAATGGATGGAAAACTCACCCAAAGATGAGATTTGTACAATGTTCTCTCAACCTAGCTTGATGTTACCCAGGTAGAGAGTCCATCAAGCTAGGTTGAGAGAACATTGTACAAATCTCATTTTTGGGTGAGTTTGCTCACTCTGAAGGACATCAAATTGTCACAAGAGTGCACTATTCTGTTCGTACGTCTCACTCTGAATGTCAAAGTGGCCTCTAACCCCTACACTAATATCTAAACCTCACCTCGAGTAACTAGGTGGGCCTCATATAGAGGTATAAATACCTAAGTGCTACGGTATAAAATCCTTATAGCTAGTCTCTCTCTCTCTTTCAGCTTGTAATCTACCCTAACTCCTCCTCTTTTTGAAATTTGCATCACACCATACGATATGGTGCTATCGCATGCGATAAGCCCTTAGAGCATTTTGATAAATGACCCCCTTACTGAGTTCTGCCACGAACGAGAATAAAGCATTTGCATTGAATTGGTAAATATGGATTTTTGCAGAGTAATAATCGCGCTTAGTTTGGAGGGTAGAGAGTCTGTAGGCGTGTAGTATAGATTTGTAAATGGCTGCTTGCTTAGTGGTAGGGTTTTTGCGCCAGGTTCTTTCTTTAATTCTAAGGTCATTTTTTAGATTTTTTAAATCAGTGGTGTACCAGGGTTTTATTGCTGACTGAGAATGGTGTATTTCTTTATTGATGATAGGGCAAATTTCACGGGCTATGGTAGTGCTGACCTTGTTCCAGGAGGAAAGGGCAGCATCAGGATTGGTGAGGTCTAGGTTGTCGGTAAAATTGTCGAAAGCAGAGATGAGATCTTCAGTGGCGCATGGTTTGCGAAAGGAGATTTTGTTACTATGTGTGGCGGTGGTGGAGGAGGGCAATTTTATGGAGAGGAGTACATTGATAAGAGAGTGGTCTGACCATGGATCAGGGATACTGTCAGGTGAGTGGGGAGAGGGTATACAGGACGTGAATTATATGTTCTCCGTTTCTTGTTATCCTTGTCTGCCTTATTTAAACCCTTCTCTAGTCTGCCTTAGATGGTTTTGTCCTTGCTTAGTCTTGATGTACCTTGACAGTCCTGTTGTTCTATATCCTGTCCAGTCCTGCCTATATGAGAGTTCTGTCTTTGCTTTGTCTCAGCATTGTCTTGTCTAGTTCTAGGTCCTGTCCAGTACCAAGCATTATCTGGCCTATCCTGCCTTGTCTAGCCTGCCAAGCCTCATCTGCCTTGTCCAATTGGCCAAGCCCTGTCTGCCTTGTCTGCCTCATCCAAGCCTTGTCTTCAGCCTTGCATGTCTGAATTTGCCTATCTAGTCTAGTTGCCTGTCTAGTCTAGTTCCAGAACCCAAGGGCCCAACCTGCAGGGAAGGGGGATGGCTAGGCAGAAGACTGGCTTATGTTCTGTTAAGTCCTGCCTTGCAGTCCCATGCCTTTCTCCAGGTGGGGTCCCCTAACACCCGAATCCCTAACATTATGCAAATTATGTAATGAGCTATCTGACAGATTACACAAATACATGCTTAAGTTATCGGAGGTTATAAATTCCTTCTCTTTAATATCAGGGTAAGTTCAATTGGACCAAAACTTTGGTCCTGCCCTTAATATATATTGTACAAAGATATATAAAAGTATTCCTTACAGTGCAATATAAATTAAATAAATATTTAAGAGTTGCATACTGTTCAGATCTGGAGATAACAAATAAGAACATGGATATTATTTTGAAAAAGCTGCAGGAATTAACCTTTAAATGGTCCCCTCTTTATATATATCTTTGTGGGGCAGGCTAGAAGCAATCAAAATGTCGAGAGCAGCTGTGGTGAACTATATATACTCAATTGTGTTGTCAATTTTCTTTCCTTTCCTCTTTTGCAAGTCTATTGACCACATTTTATGAAAATTTCTCTGAATAAATAAAATGCCTCGCATATCCTTAAGAACTTTAAAATTAATGGTGAAACAAAGAAATCTAAACTTTCCAAAAATTCTCTTTTACAATGATGTATATATTATGAGACAGGGTAATTTGAGAGTACAAGATACATATACTTCTTATGAACCATGCTGGTTAGACATTGAGAGATAAATCTGTTAACAAGTGCTGTTAAAATATTTACCTGGAATTAAGATGTCAGTTGTTAAAGAACACCCAGTGTTAAAGTCCACATGGAAAGCACTATAAAATAATCTATAACTTGTTGGAAATAAAGGACAAATAAAACTCCCTCACACTTTAAAATAAATAATTCCTATGTAATTTGTTATAACTGGAATTCAAAAGAAACATGGCGCCTTGAACATCTCTTGGATTAAGAGAAGTTGTTAACTTTTTCTAAATTGTATGAGAAATATGGTTTGGAAAATAAATACTATTATAATTGGATCTAACTCAGTCGCATTAATGGGAGTATTAAATTGCTGGAATTAAAACTGGAACCAGATTGCATAAAACTTTGTATCAAATTGCTCTCATCCTCCAAAACAGCTTCTGAATTGTATAATATTTTAAGTAATGGTCTTAAATCTTTCCCAAGGGCAATTGAAAACATTCACAAAAAAGATTTAGGGATAAGCTGGAGTTTCAGGATTGGGAAGAGTTTTGGAGAAATTCGATGAAAACATCCCTGCCAGCTTCATTGACTTAATCATTCTTATTTTATAGCTCATAGAGCCATTTGGACACCATTAAATATCTTTAAAATAACAAATAAGGGCAGTGATAAATGTTGGTTCTGTGACATGGAATTAGGAACATTTTCACACATGCTGTTACCATGACATTATTTACAACTTTTGAGAAGCCATCTGGTTACGTATTGAAAATATATTGCATATACAGTAAGTGGTGATATTTCTTTTTAAAATTGTTATATGGAAGTCTATTGCCATACAACAAAATATATCAAAAGCCAAAGAAAAAATTATTGGACATCTTTTTATCATTAGCACTAAAGATAATTCTTAGTAACTGGAAAACAAGGTGATCTTATTACTGAATAAGCATGGTGGAATTTGGTATGTGTAACTTAGGCAATGGCAGCAGGAAAACATAATTGAGTAAAGTTCATGTGTAATTCATAGTTTGAATTCAGACCATAGTATAAGTAGGTTTAGAATTAATTTGGTTTTGATGACTGTATAATTATATACTTTTATGTTTCTTTTGTACTAGAATTATTTTTATTTTTTTTATTTGATGATGCTTTTAATTTCAAAATTTACTTCAAAAAACTAAATACAAGTCTTCATGGTGAAAGGAGAAAGCTGATTTTATAAATCATAACTGTTGAGATAAGTAATTTATACAAAGTTAATTGCTAATGAAGTTCTCCTATGAAACATCAAAAGGATCCATCAGAAGAAAATAAGATAAAAAATAAGCATTGGCAAGTTAAAAGTAAAACATTGATAAGACAGGCTAAGAAAGGATTTGAAAAGAAATTGGCCACAGAGACAAAAACTCACAATAAAAACTTTTTTAAACATATCAAAAAAGATGACAGAGGGGTTAAAGGGGCTCTTAGGGAAGATAAGGGCATTGCAGAAAGACTAAATGAATTCTTTGGCTCCGTGTTTACTAAGGAGGATGTTGGGGAGATACCAGTTCCAGAGATGGTTTTCAGGAGTGATGAGTCAGACGAACTTAACAAAATCACTGTGAACCTGGAAGATGTAGTAGGCCAGATTGACAAACTAAAGAGTAGCAAATCACCTGGACCGGATGGTATGCATCCTAGGGTTCTGAAGGAACTAAAAAATGAAATTTCTGATCTATTAGTTAAAATTTGTAACCTATCATTAAAATCATCCATTGTATCTGAAGACTGGAGGATGGCCAATGTAACCGCAATATTTAAAAAAGGCTCCAGGGGTGATCCGGGTAACTATAGACCAGTGAGCCTGACTTCAGTGCCGGGAAAAATAGTGGAAACTATTCTCAAGATCAAAATCGTAGAACATATAGAAAGACATGATTTAATGGGACACAGTCAACATGGATTTACCCAAGGGAAGCCTTGCCTAACAAATCTGCTTCATTTTTTTGAAGGGGTTAATAAACATGTGGATAAAGGTGAACCGGTAGATGTAGTGTATTTAGATTTTCAGAAGGCGTTTGACAAAGTCCCTCATGGGATAGGAGGCAATATCCTTTCGTGAATTACAAACTGGTTAAAAGACAGGAAACAGAGAGTAGGATTAAATGGTCAATTTTCTCAGTGGAAAAGGGTAAACAGTGGAGTGCCTCAGGGATCTGTACTTGGACTGGTGCTTTTCAATATATATATAAATGATCTGGAAAGGAATACGATGAGCGAGGTTATCAAATTTGCGGATGATACAAAATTATTCAGAGTAGTTAAATCACAAGCAGACTGTGATACATTACAGGAGGACCTTGCAAGACTGGAAGATTGGGCATCCAAATGGCAGATGAAATTTAATGTGGACAAGTGCAAGGTGTTGCATATAGGGAAAAATAACCCTTGCTGTAGTTACACGATGTTAGGTTCCATATTAGGAGCTACCATCCAGGAAAAAGATCTAGGCATCATAGTGGATAATACTTTAAATCGTCGGCTCAGTGTGCTGCAGCAGTCAAAAAAGCAAATAGAATGTTAGGAATTATTAGGAAGGGAATGGTTAATAAAATGGAAAATGTCATAATGCCTCTGTATCGCTCCATGGTGAGACCGCACCTTGAATACTGTGTACAATTCTGGTCGCCACATCTCAAAAAAGATATAGTTGCGATGGAGAAGGTACAGAGAAGGGCAAGCAAAATGATAAAGGGGATGGAACAGCTCCCCTATGAGGAAAGGCTGAAGAGGTTAGGGCTGTTAAGCTTGGAGAAGAGACGGCTGAGGGGGGATATGATAGAGGTCTTTAAGATCATGAGAGGTCTTGAACCAGTAGATGTGACTCGGTTATTTTCACTTTCGAATAATAGAAGGACTAGGGGGTATTCCATGAAGTTAGCAAGTAGCACATTTAAGACTAATCGGAGAAAATTCTTTTTCACTCAACGCACAATAAAGCTCTGGAATTTGTTGCCAGAGGATGTGGTTAGTGCAGTTAGTGTAGCTGGGTTCAAAAAATGTTTGGATAGGTTCTTGGAGGAGAAGTCCATTAACTGCTATTAATCAAGTTTACTTAGGGAATAGCCACTGCTATTAATTGCATCAGTAGCATGGGATCTTCTTGGTGTTTGGGTAATTGCCAGGTTCTTGTGGCCTGGTTTGGCCTCTGTTGGAAACAGGATGCTGGGCTTGATGAACCCTTGGTCTGACCCAGCATGGCAATTTCTTATGTTCTTATAGATAAGACACACACACACACACACACACACACACACACACACACACACACACACATCCATTCTACTCCAGCCCATCTTTCACACAATCCCCAATCTCCACCCCCCCTTTCAGAAAACCCCAGATCCCCTCAGTACTTCTTTCACATACCCCATTCTGCATTCATCAGCCCCTATTGCTATTTAGTCCCCCATTTCAAGCTCTCTCCCATGCTGATCAGGCCAGCAGGAGGTAGATGTGTGGCAGTACCTCACACTGCATCGTCCCCCGTTGCTATTTGGGCTCTGACTCTTGCTTTCAGCTGTGGGGCACTGTAATGCCACAGGGCTCCAAGTTCTAGTTGGAACCTGGACAGCGAAACCGGAGGACATGATCTGAGATGTTTCTGCTGCTCACTTCCTTCTCCTGGCTGCTTGAGAAGAAGAAGGGAGCTGTACATGCGCTCCCAGCCAGCCGTTCCCCAACCCCCACCCCCCCAGCTTGGCGGCTGACTATTCCACCGGAACCAGCCAAACCCATGGTAAGGGACAAACTTTGTGGCCATTCCCACTGCCTTGGAATCTGGAGAGACCAGGGTCACTACGGTAACCCCCTAATGTTACCTAAAGGCTCTTCACACAGAATGTCATCATGCAGGGTCATTCAAGGTAATGCTGTGGGAAATACTGCCTTCAATTACATATCAACAGATAGCTTGACAGGTGATGTATGAATCTGGATGCTGACAAGGATTGTGAAAGGTAAGAAGTGATTTTTATTCTAAGATATTTTTTTTGCAATATTGAGACTCAGCTGAGAAGGATTAGTAAATAACACCCAATCTTAGGGATGAAAGGGAGAATCACAAAGAAAAATAATTCGCTTCCTCTTCCTTGTGCCAGTGTAGCAGATTCTTCACCGTATGCTACATATGGATTGTATTACATAAAGCAGGTTGCTGAACCACAGCATTTTGTTTGCTTGTTTATTTTATGCCAAAAGCCAGCTGTTTGCATCCAAAGAAAGCTGTTCTGATAGACTGAGAGCTGGATAAGATCTTTGAACAGCAAAAAAGACAGTTATCTGAAATATGGGAACAAGTTGCTTCATCAGGACTTTCCTTTTCTCTCTCTTCCCACTTCCTCCTCACAGGATCCTTATATTCATTTCCCATTTTCTACAGTGTTTTATTCTTAAACTATTCCTTACTCTTCTTGTTTATTGTTTTTGGTGCTTTTTTTTGTATTGTCCAAAGGAGATTCCGCAAAGTTCCTGTATGTTGGCCCTTGGCTATTTCTAATCTATTTTCATCCACTGGAATGTAAAGTAGTGCCAATTGCCAGTCCTCTAATTGGCAGAACTGACATGTTCAATTTATTTATTTATTTGCTTTATAAAATGTAGAGCCTGCTGATCCACAGAGCTCAATGGGTTACAGTAAACATACGTAATGGATATGTAAACTCAATTTCAATTAAAACAATTCAAATAAAACCAACAGAACAAAAACAAAACATAATGAAAAATTCATGAAAGCCTTTCATTTAACCTGAAATATCACATTTTAGATCACCTTGGCCATTCGTATGATTAAAAAAATCTATGCCATGATGCAGCTCCTATGTACGAGTGGTGCACAGGATCTGCATAGGGGATGAGACTGAAATACCAGAGGTCCACTGAGTCCAACCTTCTTCTCACTGCCTAAAAGCTTTCTCACACAATATGGTAAGCCACAATATTGATAAATCAAATCTGTGTTTGGTCTTACAGCCACTGTGAAAGAAAGTTCAATGCAGATAACTTTCAGTGGTTGCATAGGCATCATTGCAAACAAACTTATGGGAAATCCTATGGCACAACATGAGGTGTACAAAAACAATGAAAAAAGGTTTCGGGTAAATTATTCAAAATCTATTACGCCATATACCAATATTATAAGAGTAAATTTTGTAGGACCGCTACCAACGGGATCTGTATAGCAATCAGACCCAGCATAGGAGAGGTCACTTTACTTTATTAATAATTTAGAAGTCTCTCAAAAAATATTTTGCCACGGGAAGATAAAGTTCAAAACAAAGCCGCCAAAAAAGCTTTTGTTTAAATAAAGAATCATGCGCAAGAGATTGCAGTACTTAGCTTCAAAACCAGGATAGAAAGGTTGAAATCTCATTGGATTGGTATATGGCGTAATAGATTTTGAATAATTTACCCGAAACCTTTTTTCATTGTTTTTGTACGCGTACTTCTGGTTTCTGGAGAGTAGGGCTTATTGTGTGTGATTTATATCACAACATGAGGTGTGCCATATCCTGCCTACTCAGCAAGAGTGTGATCTGGAAACTTGGTAGCAGTCTTGTACTGGTTAAGTGGAGTGAAGCATCTGCAGCATTCCATCTACCTAAATGTGAAAATGCCAGCTATCCCCTGGAGAAGCTTTCTCAGCCTGTTTTGAGGAGTAATTCATCACACCAAACTCAATAATCAGTGCACCTGAGTGGAAGACCAGAGCATCAACTATCTATTAGGTACTACATTCTTGATACTTGAGCTTAAGGTAGTTGAATGGTCTTTGCCTCTTTCAGGTATTTAAAGTTGGCCTGTAATGAATTGCCTGAGAGCACTGGGATTTGAAAAAGTGAACACATTATAGGTTTTTCTGCATTTACTGTTCCTAGTGGTTATATGCCAAAGACTTGCATAAATTATTCACAGTGGTCATTCTGGAAGCAATTTTTAAAGGGATTTCTGTGGGTGAATGGGAGTTTACCTGTGGAAAAACTTCTTTGAAAACGGACTCTCCCATCCAAACAGAAAAGTATGCTTGTTGTCCACAGTGCAAGTATGTTTTCCTCTGGGGAAACAGGGTGGAGCCAGGGCAGGGTTAGACCAGACCCAGTAAATTACATGCAGCAATATCATTTTGAAAACTCCACATGCCCTTTACCATGCCTATAGTTGCACTCTTCTGGGAGTTTCCCTTTGAAAATTGTCTCGCAGGTAGTGAGTGGTATATGAAAATTGGCCTCTTTATAATAAAAAGTTGCTAGGTTTATAAATTTTTCACACTGTGAGTGTCTATTTTTGTCATGATTATTAAACTCCCCTAGAGGGAAAGATATCATTTACAACCCGAAGCAGGTGGTTTGACAGGGAGGGTCCTATGTAGTTGTGGAAATCCAGTCCATGTTTTTTCCTCTTATTAAGGGTTGCTTGTTTTATAATGATTCTTCATATAGCATCCTCATGCTTAAACAGGTTTATTTGTACATTGGTTCACGCTGTGTACTTTCAGAGGGTGACAGTTCAGCTTTCACATGAACACAAAACTTTAACAGCAAGCAAGCCAAAACAATTGTAGTTTACTGGTTTACTTTTAAGCACAGCTTTTCCTACCAGCTCCAGACGCTTCACTGATTGAGCTACTCTGTTTGGAATCCTGGCTTCTCCTCAGCCAGGCCTGCTTCTCTGCACATGGGGTTTTAAGTAGCTTGGGCTGGCTCCTTGCCTCATATGTAACACTTCCGGATTTCTCCCAGTCTGTTTTAAACTGTACCTACAGCTTCCCTGAGAGATAGCAGGTTCCTGTTCACAGTGGATCTACCTAATTCTTTTTTAAGGGTGTCTCCCTTTACCCTTCTATCCTTTACAGTAATAGTATGAGTTCTAGGCTCTAGAATAAATGTGTTCTAATGCTTAAGTGATGTGGACTGGAAAAAGTGATTTTATGAGTCTAGGCCTATGCTGTATTTTGCCAGTACAGTGTAATAGTATACAGTAAACATAGGCAGATCCAGATTTCCTGATCCTCAATACAGGCTTCTGTAATCTGTCAGCCTAGTAATTTACTGTACCCTGATCATTAGGTTGCCAAACATTGCAGAAAAGCAATAGCTGGAGCCAGGGAATGCTAGGGTGCAAGAGCAAGGAAGAGGCATGAGGCATAACCAGCAGAAAAAAGGAGTTTATAATACATCTGTACAAATCATTGGCAAGACTTCACCTGGAGGCCCTATCTCCAGAATACAAACTTTCTAGAAGAGCCCAGCCAAAATGGTGCAGACTTTGCACTAAAAGATCTATAAGGATAGATATAAAGAACTAAGTATGAATGCCCCAGAAAAGGAGAAGAGAGAAAGCAAATATGATAGAGAAATTAAGGGGGCCATTTTTCACAACTGTTTGGAATTTGCCCCAGTTTTTAAAGAGAAAGTAAGCATGCACTTTTCCTTTGAAAACTGCCTTGGGAAAAACTAAGCCAGATATTCATATCCAATTTTTCTGTGGATATTTTCCCTTGAAAAATAAGTACAGTATGCATCGCTTCAAAAACCAAAAGTATGCATGTTGTTGTCTCCCCCAACCTAACTCCACCTCTGATCCCACCTACTGTGCTTGCTGGTAAAACTATGTGTACTCCTGATCCTTGCACAATACAGGGTGAGCAATTTTCAGACAGCCCTTTTAATTGGGTAAATAGCCATTGACATAGGTAAATGAATTTTCATAATTGTCCTCTAAAACAGTGGTTCTCGACCTTTTTCCCATCGTGGCACACTGCTCATTACAATTCACGGCGGAAATAAAACCTAAAGGCCCAGTATTATTTTTATTGTTAAGAATGGCACAAGGGAAAGATAAGTACTCTGTCTGAACAGAAATTGCATACATAGTAAACATCACATACCAAAACAGCACCAATTTCCAGCACTCATACAAGGCAAAACTGAAAATATTACACCAGGTTTTAAAACTCCAATACTCCTCCTATTAGGAAAACGGACCAAGCCAGGCTACTATAGAGCCCTACACAGAAACTACACACCAGCAGAAAACCCCACCTCTGTCACATGTGCAAACCCTCATCTAACAAAGAATAAAGAGACCATAAAGCATAAATAGAAACATGCAGATGAAAACTGAACTGGAAACTGCAACAAGCCAGAGTCTCTGTATGCAGTGCAACAAAAGAAAAAGAGAAACATCACCAGTGTCATAAAACAAATAAAGAAATATAAAATCAATGCAGTAAAAACCATCTGATGAATGAAATATCCAATTATTAAAAACTCGTACCAAAAATTTCTAGAGACCAATAAAAATATTTCTAAATAGCAGGCACAAAGACTCAATAATGAAAAATAATAAGGATAAAAAAATGCTTTGCACTGATGGACTCTATAACAGGGTACTATCAAGCTAATGTGAGAGAACATAGTACAAAATTTCATCTTTTTGAGACTTTCCTCACTCCAAATGTGTCGCCAAGCAGCAGCTGGTGTGTCGCGGCTCTCGTGTCCCACAGCCCCAGTTATACTTCCCTTTACCTTTTTCTTGCCCCCATGGGCCAATGGGAAGCCTCCTCCCTTCTTCCTATTTTCGTGGGCCAATAGGAAGCCTCTTCCCTTCTTCCTGACCCCGCGGGCCAATCGGAAGCCCCCTCCCTTCTTCCTATCCCCACGGGCCAATCGGAAGCCTCTTCTCTTCTTCCTGCCAGTGGGAGGAGGAAGCCGCTGATTGGTTAGTGGGGCAGGAAGAAGGGGGGCATCTCACAGTCTGGGAGTGGGGTGGTTTGAGGGGGGCTGGGAGGAATGGAAGTGTCTAGGCCCATGGCAGCCACGGGCTGGGAGTGCTGAATTTAAACACCGTGGCGAGCCACAAAGAAGAGGCCAGCTGCGTCAGGATTTCCCGCTTCCAAAGCGGCAGGGAACTGCTAAAGAGTAGGGATTCCCCAAAGTGGCAGTGAGTCACAAGCATGAAGAGGCCAGTTGCTCTGGGGATTCCCCCCCATGCAACAGTGAGTGTGGCAAAGCCGCGATTAAAGTAAAAGTGGCACTCAGCCATGCTGATTACAGATGGGCAATTGGAGCTCCCAACGGCCGTAAAAGCAGGCAGATGGGGTACCGTGGGAGCCTAGGGATATCCCGACAGCCAGAAGAAAGGCTTGAGTGCTGTGGCATATGTTTATAAAATAAATGCTGCTTCAGTGCAGCTGAGAAGGCAATGGCAGCACTAGGAAATCTGCCACTGTGAAATTAAAGGGGAATACAGCATTGCGTGTAAGCAAAGTGTGTGTGTGAGAGACAGACACTGGGTAGTGAGGTGACTGGGGTGTGTGTGAGAGACAGAGACTGGGCAGGGAGGTGATTGGGGGGTGTGTGTGAGAGACAGAGACTGGACAGGGAGGTGACTGGAGTGAGTGTGAGAGACAGAGACTGGGCAGGGAGGTGACTGGGGTGTGAGAGACAGAGACTGGGCAGGTAGATGACTGGGGTGAGTGTGAGAGACAGAGACTGGGCAGGTAGGTGACTGGGTGAGTGTGAGAGTCAGAGATTGGAGCAGGGAGGTGACTAGGTGTGTGAGGAGCAGAGATGACATGGGGTGCAGGGAGGTGGACTAGGGTGAGTGTGAGTGTGAGAGACAGAGACTGGGCAGGAAGGTGACTGGGGTGAGTGTGAGAGACAGAGACTGGGCAGGGAGGTGACTGGGGGTGAGTGAGAGAGACTGGCATGGAAGTGACGGGTGTGAGAGACAGAGACTGGGCAGGGGGGTGACTGGGGTGAGTGTGAGAGACAGAGATTGGGCAGGGAGGTGACTGGGTGAGTGTGAGAGACAGAGACTGGGCATGGAGGTGACAGGTACGTGAGAGAGAGAGAGACTGGGCAGGGAGGTGACTGGGGTGAGTGTGGGAGACAGAGATTGGGCAGGGAGGTGACTGGGGTGAGTGTGAGAGACAGAGACTGGGCAGGGAGGTGATGGGGGTATGAGAGAGAGAGAGAGAGACTGGGCAGGGAAGTGAGTGGGTTGTGTGTGAGAGACAGAGACTGGGCAGGAAGGTGACTGGGGTGTGTGAGAGAGAGAGAGACATCTATTTACACATAAGCTGTTATATACTCCCAATTTGTATCCGATGCTTAACCTATCGATATCTATTGATATATCAGTTGTGTTCTGCTTGTAACATGCTTGTTAGACCATTTATGTTTTGCCTGTTAATATGTTGTTATAACTGTAAACCAGAGTGAGGCCTTTAGCTACATTTCGGTATATAAAAGTGTACAAGTAAATAAAATAAATAAATATACTAAAGAAGAGGACCGTGAGGACAAAGCTTCAGCAGCCACTGCTGCTCCTGCTATGTGCTTTCAAGGGAAAGGAGTAGGAGAGTTGCTGGAGGGGGTAAGTAAAGGTGCATTTTAAGTTTATTTTTCTTGATTGACTGCCATTTTAATTATTGAGTATTATGTGATGTGTCTGCAGTTTTAAATATTTTATTGATATTTGGACAATTTTTATGAGTTTTAAATTGTCTGATCGTATTCTGTTCATCTGCTGTTTGAAACATTTATTAATATAGTTTTACAATTATTTCTGTGTGGGGATCTATAGCAGCTTGGCTTGTTCTGTTTTCCTAGTAGGAGGTGAATTAGAGTTTAGGACCTGATTTAATATTTGTAGTGCCTTTTCATAGATAGGGTTGTTATGTGTTCCATAATGCAGGTGTAACTTTGTGCAGATTAGTTTCTGTGCATTATTGCAGATCCTGGGACTGTGTTAGGTGCTATATTTCTCTTTCCATTTATCCAGGTTTGCACTGAATGGAGAGTGACATTTTTCTCCATATTTATAATTTGTGGTCTTTCTGTACTTGGTGAAGGTCAGTTCTGTGTGTGTGACCGAGGTGAGGTATTTTACTAGCATGTAGGCAATTGTATCAATGTTGTGTTTTCTCAATAGGACATGCATTAGTGGTAAATTACTGTCTTTTCATAAGGAGGGCTATTGTGCCTGGAAGTAAAGGGAGTTTGTTTTGCTTTTACTGAGATGTCACCAGAACCAGAATATCTTGTTTGTATGGTGAGTTGTATGGGTAATAATGCCCTAGATCTGCTCTGCATCCATTGTTGGAGGTCGAGGGAGTTCCTGTGGATGCAGAGTGTATGTTTACATATAGCCCCGTGACGATCACATGTTCAGTGTGTCACACTGTGAGAACCATCTGTCAGGTGTGTCCTGGCCGAAAAAAGGTTGAGAACCACTGGCCTAGACTATCATCTCCTGAGGAAGAGACAGAATAGCCTGGCCAGGCTTGGCTCCCTAGAAGTGGGAGGCAGGAACTTAGAAAGCAGCTGCCTGAGGATGTAAAGGAAAAGAGGACAGATCTGAAAGGTTCAGCCAGTCGGAAGTAAGAAGAGGAGGAGAAGAACTGCTAGAAGTGTTGCAGTTACAGCCTGTAGTTAGAAGTTCAGGAGTCAGGCATACTGGGCCCGATATTCAAATGGTGGATAGCTGATTAAGTAGGACTTATCCAGCTATCTAGTGGTCGATGAATATCCGCTCATGTTTAGCAGCCATTAGATGGCCAGATAAATCACTTTTCCTATTAAGCAGACATCTTTGTGGGTGATCAGTGGGCAGATCGGGGTAGCACTACTTGGCCGGATAACTTATCCGGCTAAAGAGTGATATTGATACTTAGCCAGATAAGTATTGAGTAAGTCTAACTTAGATGGATATAGCCATACCACTGAATATCCTTGTAACTTAACTGGATAAGTGTTATTTGGCTAAGTTACTTAGTCGGCCAGAATTTGAATAGAGATATCTCAACAACATCCAGCCTGAAAAAGGACCAAGAAACTTGTATTTGTAGATATTTCACAAGCATGTGGAATATCTACAAATAAAACACTATTCTGAGCCATGCCAGCTTGAGTGAAGATGCAATTGAAGTTGTATTTTTCTCAGTAGACAGCTACTGAATAGTTAATAGATTAACATATAGGACCATCAAGCATTTCCATATGTACATTTGCTCCTTTGACCTTCTTCTACCTTGGGAATGCTCCTTTTCTCAACTGCCGAAAGTGTGCGTATTACACAGAGTGCTTAACATTTCTCAGAAGATAGATTGAGTCAGAACACACAGGTAAAAAATGTGCACTGTTACACACCACACTTACTTTTACAAGCCCAAAAGCTGGGCAATGTTGAAAAGGCTGTTTTATGTGCATGAACACCTCTATAACTACTAGAAATGTGTAAAAACTTGTCATTTTATATATCCCTTGAGAAAATCAATTTTATTGTCTTTCATGTTCAATTAAGGTTGTTAAGGGGCAAGCTTTGGTGGGATGTTGAGAGTAGAGAAAAAGTAAATCAATCAATAATTGTCCTAAAACGTGAGCGCAAATATGTTTTTGGAGCAAGGTTGTCAAAATGATCAACATACAAATGCAGCAAATTACATAAAGAGAAAGATTATCACAGTTTAACAATAATGAATCAAGTTTAGAGCTGGAAACTTGCCTGATTTGACCTGGAGATTCTGAGTTTAGTGACCTGATGCTGGCCTCCAGCAATTCTTCTGCTCTCTTATGATGGCAGACTAATAGTAGGTCCAATGAAACAAACTGGAAGGTGGTCCCACGTAGCCAAAGCAAAAAAACAAAGGGGACTACCTTACACCGTGGAAAAACTTTTATTAGAATTGCCCGACTCAAAATACAAGCTGAGTTTCGCCAAAAGGCTGCATCAGGGGCTTTATGCTGTAACCGTATACTCACAGCTACATATATCAGTATATCAATCTGAACATTAGCTGTTGCAGTAAAGCTAAAAAATAAAGCTTTAGCAGTCAGTGAAACATCTCGCGAAAACTGGCACTGCAACTAAACTAATAGTAGGGCAATGACAATAGCATGTGGTGCATAAAAACAGAAGCCAAGGGCTCATAGTTAAGGGTTACACCATGCTTTGCAAGACAGGAAAGGCTGGGAGTCACCAATTAGTGTTGTACTCCAGGACCATCTGACTGAGAATCTTCCTTCCTCCTTCCCTGTCTGCTCCAGAGCCCCTGCTTATCACATGACTTTCCACGCATGCTATTCCGCTTCCAATGGCAACCACATTGCATCTGATATTGCCATGGTCAAAACCCAGTGTTATCCAACTGATATCTTTTCTTCATGGACTTCTGAAACCCCCAGCCAGAAGCAGGGTCTTTGCATACAGCGTGGGTTAGTAGCAGCGCCTGGATACTGGGGTCTCCTCCTGTGCATGGTATGCTCCTAATGCATTGCTGACAGTCAACTGTTCTTTGGACAGTCATTCATCCTTCTCTCTACTCCTTGAGCATCCTTGGCAGCTTCTTGCAGCCCCCGAAACGCCACGTCATTTTAGACGCGCGCCCCCGACACACCCCTTTTAGAAAGTCCCTGGACTTACGCACGTCCTGGGGCTTTACGCTCGCCGGCGGCCTATGCAAAATAGGTGCGCCGGCGCGCGAGTGCCCTGCGCGCGTAAATGTCCCGGGAAAAGACATCCGGAAGGATTTACGTGCACAGGGCTTTTAAAATCCGCCCCATTTTGAAGGGGGACCTTTTTTTCGATTAGGAAGTGCTGATTAAAGTGTTAGTGAAAGTGCATCACTGACGAAATGTGCATTTGTTTGCTAACATGGAATGAGTATGAAAATGACTCCCATGCAAATGTTGCAACCATGATCTCCCAGCAGTTTTATAAATGTAATGCTGATGTGTTTATGGCATGTTATGTACTACTGCATATTTTCTTTTGCAAGGCCCCTTGTGTAGGGGGCATTGGGAAAAGAGGCACAATAAAATAATACTTCTTCTTATTCTTATGAATGGCTGGCAAACCTTTGTCAAATTCCAACCCCATGGTGGCACATACCTCCCCTACAGGCTCTTTCTCTCTCTCTTGAAGTCCTCTTTTAAGACTCATCAATTCCTCTTTTGTGTATGAGAGTTAATTTCAGCCTGATTTGGAAGCCTTCAGTGATGACCAACCCAACGTATTTTACTGTGCGACTGCAAAGTATCCCAGGGCAGGTCTGCATGAAATACAGACTGTGGAAGAAAATGTAGCATCTTGTACAACAGAATCAACCATGGTCAATTTGCAGGTTGTGCATGTGTAAGACCTTTGTAGAGGAAGGGTAATTACAGAACACTGCACATAGCAACAACGTTTGTCGCTGTTATGCATAGACTTTACTGCTAATTTTCAAAACAATTTTATGCGCGTAAAATCACTTTGAAAATGCTGGGGGTAAAGCCCCCCCCAGTACACACACAAACTACAAACACACAGAAAGTTATACCTGCTTCTAGCAGCACATTACGTCTACATATAAAACTATGCACAGCCTTTTGAAAATTCAAAAGTCTGCCAGTAAATCCTATCCCCACCCTAACGCTGGCCCCCAAAATGCCTCCCGTGAATGTATATAATAGGACACACGTAATCAGGTTACCTGTGCACTTTTACATGCATACCCACCAGGGATATTTGCAAAGTGCTACTGGGTTTTATATGCATAAGTGGCTATGAAAATTACCCAACATACAGAGGAATTTTCAAAGCCACTTCCACTGGTAAAACAATCCATTACCCACCATGCGTGCATATATGTGCAGGATGTTACATTTGCTTTCGTGCAGGTATAACTTTCTGAGTATACATTTACATGCATATGTTTGAAAATTGAAAGTATACATAACAATGCTTTCCCACCCCCCAACACCACCCCTAGAATGCCTACTGCAAGCCTGGGGAAAAGTACGTGTTTCACACATACTTTTCCCAGGACAACCCTCCAGTTGATTTTCAATAGGAAACTGACACACATAAACTGGGATTTATGTATGTAAATCCTTTTGATAATTACTCCTCAAATCTATATCTATATATCAATATATCTATATCTCTTTCTAAATAAACATAAAAAGATAGATATAGACAGGGCAGGTACAAGGGTATTAGATGCCCTAGGTGAACCTTACAGCTTTGTGCACCCTCCTGGTTCGAGCCGTCCCCATACACAATAAAAAATTATGCATTTATAATAACAGATTATATGTGAAAATGAATATTCAAAGTACAGCCTTCAGAAGTAAAAATATCACTCACATTACAACATGTATATTAGATTTACATACACTGCTATAGTGCCAAACAGAAAATCCCACAAAAAAGACCCTTGGAACACATATAGCATTAGTCTGGGCTTGCCCATCAGAATGCCATGAATTATAGTTGCATTATAATAAACCTCCCTCATCAAAATGCACTATCTGTCAGCAATCAAAGAACAATAAGAATGCATGCCGATGAATCACAAGAAAATGAGCTTAGTCCAAAATCACCTTCCTCAACACTCATTGGAAAAACTATTGCTTCTTCAGGCTGATACTGCAGCCTGCTCCTCCATCTGATGACTGCACGGGCAATATTTTTTCTTCTGTTATGGGCCATGCTATTCTTCCCACTCCTCTGGATGATCTTGGGCCTATGCTGCAGCCAGCCCCTGTTCCTGACAGCAGCATAAGAAGAACATAAGAACATGCCATACTGGGTCAGACCAAGGGTCCATCAAGCCCAGCATCCTGTTTCCAACAGTGGCCAATCCAGGCCATAAGAACCTGGCAAGTACCCAAAAACTAAGTCTATTCCATGTTACCATTGCTAATGGCAGTGGCTATTCTCTAAGTGAACTTAATAGCAGGTAATGGACTTCTCCTCCAAGAACTTATCCAATCCTTTTTTAAACACAGCTATACTAACTGCACTAACCACATCCTCTGGCAACAAATTCCAGAGTTTAATTGTGCGTTGAGTAAAAAAGAACTTTCTCTGATTAGTTTTAAATGTGTCCCATGCTAACTTCATGGAGTGCCCCCTAGTCTTTCTACTATCCGAAAGAGTAAATAACCGATTCACATCTACCCATTCTAGACCTCTCATGATTTTAAACACCTCTATCATATCCCCCCTCAGTCGTCTCTTCTCCAAGCTTAAAAGTCCTAACCTCTTTAGTCTTTCCTCATAGGGGAGTTGTTCCATTCCCCTTATCATTTTGGTAGCTCTTCTCTGTACCTTCTCCATCGCAATTATATCTTTTTTGAGATGCGGCGACCAGAATTGTACACAGTATTCAAGGTGCGGTCTCACCATGGAGCCGATACAGAGGCATTATGACATTTTCCATTTTATTCACCATTCCCTTTCTAATAATTCCCAACATTCTGTTTGCTTTTTTGACTGCCGCAGCACTCTGAACCGACGATTTCAATGTGTTATCCACTATGACACCTAGATCTCTTTCTTGGGTTGTAGCACCTAATATGGAACCCAACATTGTGTAATTATAGCATGGGTTATTTTTCCCTATATGCATCACCTTGCACTTATCCACATTAAATTTCATCTGCCATTTGGATGTCCAATTTTCCAGTCTCACAAGGTCTTCCTGCAATTTATCACAATCTGCTTGTGATTTAACTACTCTGAACAATTTTGTGTCATCTGCAAATTTGATTATCTCACTCGTCGTATTTCTTTCCAGATCATTTACAAATATATTGAAAAGTAAGGGTCCCAATACAGATCCCTGAGGCATTCCACTGTCCACTCCCTTCCACTGAGAAAATTGTCCATTTAATCCTACTCTCTGTTTCCTGTCTTTTAGCCAGTTTGCAATCCACGAAAGGACATCGCCACCTATCCCATGACTTTTTACTTTTCCTAGAAGCCTCTCATGAGGAACTTTGTCAAACACCTTCTGAAAATCCGAGTATACTATATCTACCGGTTCACCTTTATCCACATGTTTATTAACTCCTTCAAAAAAGTGAAGCAGATTTGTGAGGCAAGACTTGCCCTGGGTAAAGCCATGCTGACTTAGTTCCATTAAACCATGTCTTTCTATATGTTCTGTGATTTTGATGTTTAGAATACTTTCCACTATTTTTCTTGGCACTGAAGTCAGGCTAACCGGTCTGTAGTTTCCCAGATCGCCCCTGGAGCCCTTTTTAAATATTGGGGTTACATTTGCTATCCTCCAGTCTTCAGGTACAATGGATGATTTTAATGATAAGCTACAAATTTTTACTAATAGGTCTGAAATTTCATTTTTTAGTTCCTTCAGGGTTGAGGATAAACTAATTATCAGAGGAGACTTTAACATGCCTCCTATTCCACAGCTGGATACCTCTTCATGTGATGGTCAAATTCCTAAATTGTCTAGGAGAAAATGCAAACAATTTATATCCAGCAGGGATTTAGTTGATTTGTGGAGACATAGATACCCTAAGTCTAGATGCTATACCTTTTACTCTGCCATCCACAATGTGTATTCTTGGATTGACCACCTGTGGGTGGATAAGCTTTTGTTACGTCAAGTCACTCATACAAGCATAGGGGTTATATTGTGGTCTGATCACACCCTGATACAGTTAGACCTATCTCTTCTGGACATAGACAGAGGTTGTCACTTTTGGAGACTTAACATCTCCATATTGGTAAATGACTCTTATTGCTCCACCCTACAGGGGGGTGATTAAAGATTACTTACAGCACAACACTGAGGGGGAGGCTTCCCCTATAGTGTTATGGGAGTGCCTTAAGGTGGTGGTGAGGGGGCATTTAATATTCCGGGCATCTTTTCTGAAAAAAGAGAAGACCCGGCAGTGCAATCTTTTGGTGTCAAGGATTGCTGATACTGAACATTTGCACCACCAAACTTTATATCTCCAGCTCCAAGCTCTTAGGGGGGAGCTTCATATCGTGGACGCTGACCATATTGCCCACCAATTAAAAAGGATTAAATAAGTGCATTTTAAATGGGGAGACAAGGCTAGGAAACATTTGGCCTGCAAATTATAAAGCAAAATATGCCAGTAGCAAATAACCAAAGTGAAAGATTTGGAGAGCTACCAAAATTAGGGAGAGGTTCTCTCAATTTTATTATAATTTGTACACCCATGATGCTAGCATCTCTGATGCAGCAATAACTGATTTTTTACAAGATGTTCCTTTACCCTGCCTTTCAGATGAACAGCACACTGTATTGAATGGAGAAATCCAAACGGTGGAGCTTTTACAGGTCATTTGGGATTAAAACTTTAATAAATCCATGGGATTGGATGGTTTCGCGCCTAAATTTTATAAACTTTAAGCCCCATTATAGTTGTGCCTCTGACAAATATGTTTAACTTCTTAAAGCAGGAAGCTTCCTTTACAACAGGTAAAAACATTGCAGGAATAACAGTTCTGGCCAAGCCTGGGAGGGACCTCTCATTGCTGGGTCATATAGACCAATTTCCCTTTTCAATGTTGAACTTAAAATACTGGCCAAAGTCCTCACAAATAGGCTGAATGTTTTTATCAGCACCTTGATTCACATGGACCAAGCTGGTTTTATACTGCAACGTATGGCAGCAGAAAATGTGCATAGAATTATGGATATTTTATGCTATGCTTCCAGTGGTGAAGTTCTGACAGCCTTATTATCTATAGATGCTGAGAAAGCTTTTGATTTGGTACACTGGGAGTACCTGTTTAAAGTTTTAGAAAAAATGCACTTTGGCCAATATTTTATAGGTTGGATACATAAGCCTTATGACAGACCTCAGGCTTGTGTAAAGGTAAACTGTGGATATTCTGAACCCTTCTTTGTTAACAGGGGTACAGGTCAGGGGTGCCCATTATCTCCTTTGTTACTTGCACTATTATTAGAGCCACTGGCGATTAGAATCCAGGGGAATGCTGCCATCCATGGGGGTTCAGATTGGTGACAGAGCATACAAGCTCTCCCTGTTTGCTGACAACCCTATCCAGGCCCTAGGAGCCGCTCCAAGAAATTATTGCTGAATTAATTGCATAAATTCACTAAGGTTTCTGGGTTTAAAATTAATCTTGAGAAGTCTGAGGTCCTTAACATCTCAGTTCCCACTCAGACATCTTAGCTTTGCGTAAGGCGTAATGGGGATGATATGCTACATTTTGATTCTTTGAGATTTTTTTCATATGTAAGGGTTTTTCTCATATGTTTAGCTTAGTGCTGCTTGTTTGCTAGGAGCTATGTGCTGCTGTCCAATGAATGAAACCACTTATTTCTATTGTTCGTCTGCCTGCATGATAGATGTGATTGGAGGCTGGGGTGGGGGGGGGGGTCTGTATTTTATATACACTTTGAAAGACGATGTTCTCTGTATTGTTGTACTATTGTGCTTGATTCTTCTTTCAATAAAATCTTTAATTATAAAAAATATATATATAGGTAACTGTGACCAACCTTATCTACCTCCCCCCACCCCCTAATAATCTTTGAGTCAACAAAAACAGACACACAAAACCTAGTTGAGTTAAATAGGCTGCAAGTTTATTAATGTTGATGATATTATCTATATCTACTTACTGTATCTGAGCTTCAGGAAAGAACTCATGCAGCATCTAACTGCCTGCTGCGAAGCTAGCAAGAGAGTCTGAACTGCTCCCTGCCTATTGCCCCTACTGGGTTTCCAAGAAGGGTGTTCCATGGCCTTCCACAGACCTCCATTGCAGCAACTCCCACCAGCTGGGCGTGTCTGCTGTTTTTGCCTGGCTAGCTACCTTCCCTCTTCTAGCTGATCAACCAAGGTAAAAGGGCTCAAAGTCCTCCTACCTCCTGGCAGTCCACTTAGGATGATCTTCAGATCTATAGAGAGATGGATTTAATAGATAATGCTTAATGCTGATTTGATTGTATAAGTTGATTAACATAGAAACATAGAAATGACGGCAGAAAAAGACCAATCGGCACATCCAGTCTGCCCAGCAAGCTCCCACACTTTATTTTCCCATACTTATCTGTTTCATTATTTTCCCATACTTATCTGTTTCATCTACCAGAAAGTTCAGGGCCATTGTTCATAAATGATTCAAATTTCCTGCCATCCCCTGTCATTGATGCAGAGAGTAATGTTGGAGTTGCATCAAAGGTGAGCATAAGGCTTAATGGTTAAGGGTAGTAACCGCCACATCAAGCAAGTTACCCCGATGCTTGGTTACCCAGACTGCACAGATCAATGCCTTGTTGGATGTTGTCTGAATGTAAAACCTGTTTTCCACATTTCCCCTACCATTAAAGCAAAGAGCAGTGCTGTATATGTATTCAAAGTGATGTATCAGGCTTAATTGGTTCAGGGTAACCGCCGTAATAAGCAAGCTACTCCCACTCTTATTTGTTTACCCAGATTGTGAAGTTCAGTCCTTGTTGGTGATTGTCTGAATGCAAATCCTGTTTCCCACATTTTCCCCTGCCGTAGAAGCAGAGAGCGACTCTATATATTCATTCAAAGTGATATCAGGCTTAATTAGTTTAGGGTAGTAACCGCCGTAATAAGCAAGTTACCCCCATGCTTCTTTGTTTATCCAGATTGTGAAGTTCAGTCCTTGTACTTGTTATCTGAATGCAAATCCCCTTTTCCACATTTCCCCTTGCCCTTGAAGCAGACAGCAATGTTGGAGTTGCGAAGGCTTATTGAGTAAGGGTAGTAATCATCAGGTAGTATTTTTAATTTATTTATTTATTTGTGAGTTTTTCTATACCGAAGTTTGGTACAAGCCTTCACTCTGGTTTACAATTTTAACGACTTTTACAGTAAATAACGTTAATAACATTGATAACAATAATGGAGGTAGTAGCCTCCATTCCAGTACTCCACCCCCATGGATCTTCTCTTCATTCCCATCCTCTAGCCTTTATTGATCCACAGTGTTTATCCCATGCCCCTTTGAAATCCTTCACAGTTTTAGTCTTTTCCACTTCCTCAGGAAGGGCATTCCAGACATCCACCACTCTCTCTGTGAAGAATCACCACCCTCTCTATGAAGAAAAAACATTCTCTCCCAACATGGGATTTGAATCCATGAGCCAGAGATTAAAGGTCTCACGATTTACCATTTGAGCTACTCAGGCGTTGGCTGTTATTACTGTAGGTCACAAATTTGTTTATTGTATTCTAGCCCTAAATGCTGCTGGTTGATTGATAGAGGTTTTGAATGTTATGTTATTTTATTTACAGAGCATGACCTAAGTGCCTACTATATTATTATTAATTGTATGAAATGTTTTCAGAGTATATTTTACTTTGATTTGTATAGTGCACCAAGCACCTTGGTGGAGCAACGATGGTCGCCCTATGACATTGTGAGGGCAAAGGTAGCACCGGCGCCATTTTGAATATTGGCAATATGGCCGGAGTGCAGGAGGTCGCTCCCGGACCCCCGCTGGACTTTTGGCAAGTCTTGTGGGGGTCAGGAGGCCCCCCCAAGCTGGCCAAAAGTCCAGCAGGGGTCCAGCAGGGGTCCGGAAGCGATCCCCTCACTCGGGCCATATTGCCAATATTCAAAATGGCGCCAGCGCTACCTTTGCCCTGTCACATGGTAAGGGCAAAGGGCCATCGGCGCCATTTTTTTAGCGCAGCTGATAGCGTGGGAACGGGAGATCGGTCCCCGCGGCCCCCCTGGACTACCAGGTATGTGTAAAAAGGTTTGGGGGGGGGGGTCGGGAGAGTGGGGGAGGCTAATGGGGTAATTTTAAAGGGTCGGGTGGGGGGGTTTTATCGGGCCATCGGCGCCATTTATATTAATGGCAGCCAAAATGGCGCCGATGGCCCGAGAGCGGGAGATCGCGCCGGGACCCCCCCACTGGACCACCAGGTAATTTAAAACATTTTGGGGGGGTTCGGGAGGGTGGGGGATTTGTTTTAAAGGGTCGGGGTGGGTTTAGGGGTTGTTTTGGTGTACCGGTTTTCCCACCCTCCCCCTCCCCCGATTTATGATTTTTCACGATAAATCGGGGGAATTTCTATTGTATCGCGACTAACGATTTTTGACGATTTAAAAAATATCTGACGATTTTTTTAAATCGTCAAAAAACGATTCACATCCCTACTAGATAATTTATAAACCAAACTTATTTACATGCCTATTTGGAAACCGTTGTGATGGTACATCACTGAACGACAGTATAGAAAAGTTTTTAAATAAATAAATACTAACTTCCCTACCACCTATACTAACCTTCCTGAAATTGCAGAGCAGCCCACTATAGAACTAAAAGTATCTTCTGGCCACAGACCACAGAGGCACAGGGAAGTGCCTCTGCACCAAATCCAAGCAGCGGCTAGTCTGGAGGAATAAGAAATTTATATTTATGTATTGCATTTGTGCTTCAGAGTCCTGAAAATGTTTTGTAAGTTCTTAGTATAGTTGATAAAATAGATAGGTGCCGGTGCACACAAATTGCTCCTGCCCTGAGGCAGGAGCAAATGGTAAGACAAGGATTTGGGGGGGGGGGGGGATTAGGATAGGGCTAGGGGGTGGGAAGGTTAGGGGAAGAGGTAGGAAAGTTAGTATAGGTGGTAGGGAAGTTAGTATAGGGGGTAAGGAGTCGCAGGCATGTGTGGATCTGAAGTGCTACTCCGTTTTCCCAGCAGGGCCCTCACTGGCGCATAGGGGGCTGCTTTGGTGTTTTGGTGAGGGAGAGGGTCTGGGCACTAAAGACTACACATAGGGGGAAGCTTGTTGGGGTGCATGAAGTGGGGTGCTGTTAACCTATTAATTGGCAAAGGGTGATGGATATATGCAATACATGGCACAGACCGAGACGGTGGCCAAATGGAGGCCTGGCATAAGCAAATAAATAAATAAATAAATAAGAATAGCCTACAAGGATGGCCAGGGGAGGGGTGAGGCGGCCTCATACTGCACAGAGTGGCAGTGGCCACAGCGGCATTCATGGAGCGGAAAGTTGGAGGCCTGCAGTGCCACCTCAGATTGACAGCAACAGCAAGTGGGAGGTAACAGCACGATGTCTTGCCGGTGGATGCGTAGGCCATTTTTATAGAAGGTGAATGTTAAGCTTGCTTAAAGTATTTCTGGATGTTGATGTTTAAGTTCATACTGATGTTTAAGTTCATGCTTGTATGGCTGTGGCCGTTTCATCCACTCAATAAAAGAGCATTATGGACCTTGTAATGCATCATTGTTGGCAAGGGAGTAGGGCCGAGGTGGGAGGTGGGATGCCCGGAAGCTATGGCATGCCCGAGTTAAGGGAATATTGCAATTTTCTTTGGATAAAAGTTTATTTTTATTTCTGATTGTTATTATATGCCAGATGCTAGAAGAATAATTTCTAATCCCAATGAAGGCTGTCTGGATATATTTGCTCCAGTAGAAAGCTCTGACATATCACAGTTTCTGCAGAACTCTCAAAATCTAATGAGAACTAGAGGTATGTTTATTATTACCTTTGCTCTTGAGTCTGATAAGACTCTGTCTTTTGGTTTAAGAAAAATCCTTTTGGTGAGCAGAAGAGTCAAATCTTTCCCATTTTCAAGGAAATTCAGCAAAGAAGGAAGCTATTTCTTCAGCTTAAATCCCATGTTCCTCAGGTTGGGGCGTCGTCCTTGCCGAAGTTTACCTGACAGTGTGAGGTGGTATACCGAAAGAATTCGTTTATTTTTGTTGATCCCCTCCTCTTGGAAACCTTCCTATCAGATGATGAGCAGGATAGTTAAGAGCTATTGGATTAGGTGGTTCCACTTGGACTTTCAGTCAGTGATGTGTTGGTTACTGTTGGCCTATGGCCTGGGAGTGGGAGATCGCTCCTGGGCTCCCCGCTGGACCACCAGGGACTTTGGGTGAGTCTTGGGGGTTGGAAGGGTGAGGGGCTTTATATTTAATGATGTTTGAAGGGTTGGGGTGGGTTTTGGTGTGGTTTTTTTTTTTAACGAAATTTTGACCAAAAAACAGACAAACTGTGCACAGCTACCATGTCTAAGTCGAGCCAGCTTTCTTGTGCTTATTTTCTGGCATTAATTTTTTGACTTATACACGAGTATATATGGTATGTGACAATATTCATTAAAAAAAAAAGAGAGACAATACCATAATCATTTTGGTACCTATGCCTGCATTGATCTGAGATGACCCTGGAAGAAGGAGATTGGTCACTTGGCACAGCTGAAATACTTCCTCTATTCATTTATCATAATTGATAGTAGCTTTTATAATAAGAGTGACTGTCTAAATAGCTATGCATCTAAATCTCCTTTTCTGCCCCAAAATGGATGAACCAATCTCAATGTGATCATTTTAGGTGTAGAAGGTCAAAACCTGACATTCTTCATCGATAGCTGACTTTGGTTAGTAAGGTCAAATCCATGTTGAGACAGATTTTTCTATCTCTGTGACCATGTGGAGTTGAGCCAGGTCACAGTTGACTCATCCACCTTCATCATAACTCTAGCTTCTTTCATGAACTGTGACTATAACTAAATGGATTCTGATTTATTCTCTAGAGCACATTTTAATGCTGTTTACTTTGTATTTCATAGTTTATGATTTAAAACACTGAATATATTTTTTTATAACTTGGCTAGTTTAGTTCAGGAATGCACAAATTCCAATATTAGTTTGAGTTAGGTTGGATTAGTGTTCCACTTTTTCCCCTAGTCTGCAGTTCCCAAAGACTTTTAATTTTGTTATTTCACTCTAAGGAGTGTCTTTGGTAGTGACTCTTGTATTTGTAACACATGGACTACATTACAAGACTCATATGTTCCATAAATAATGCAGATAATAAATATAAACATGACATTTCTCCACAATAATATCTTGTACCAGTATAATTAAAATATGCTTTTCATGTAACTGTATTGTAAGTGGTGTATGAGAAACAGATGCTAAATTGGACAAGTGCAAAGTGATGCACATAAAGAAAAATAATCCCAGCTATATGCACACAATATTCAGTTCCATATTGAGTCACCACTCAGAGAAGAATCCTTGGGGTTATTGTGGATAATTCTTTAAAATTCCCAGCTCAGTGTGAGGCAACAGTTAAAAAAGTAAATAGGAATGATTTGAAAAGGATAGAAAACAAAACTGAAAATATCATAATGCCTCTGTTTGGATACAGTGCATAATTCTGGTAGTCCCTTCTCAAAAAAGATATAGCATAGGGGTGGCCAACTCCTGTCCTCAAGAGCCACAAACAGGCTTGATTATCAGGCTATCCATAATGAATATGCATGACATAAATACGAACTGCGAAGCCTTCCTCACCGCAATGTCAGCAATGGGTTTCAAACAACAAATCAACAAACCCACTCACAAAGCAGGACACACTCTCGACCTATTCTTCACAAACAGTGGCATTTCTCAATCAAATCAACCTGATTGTCAACAAGTCCCATGGTCAGACCACTCCTTAATCTCCACCAGCTTTTCCCTACAACAACCAGATGTTAAGCCTGACTCAAGACCCACTTTTATTTATAGAAAATCATGTAAACCCGAAATCCTCAGCAATCATCTAGCCCTAGAACTACCATCCATCGATGTTTCCACACCTAACTCAGCTCTTCAAACATGGTCCAAAATAACAAAATCAGTAGCAAACACTCTTTGCCCACTGACCTCCAAAAAACACTCTTCAAAGGCATCCAAAAGACAACCCTGGTTTAATGATGAACTGCGAAAGCTCAAGCAACTACTCAGGCAGAAAGAAAGAAAATGGCGCAAAGCCCCTTCACAGGCCTCACTCTCAGACTACAAACGCACGCTCCACCAATACAAAAGCAGTACACAAAAAACAAAAAGAGACTACTACGCCCGTCAGGTTCATCACCTTATCTTTGACTCTAAAGCTCTATTCGCCTTCGTTTCCAATCTCACTAAACCTATCACTCCAGATATACCTCCCGAACTCGCTCAGACCAAAGCAGACGAACTGGCTCTTCATTTCAGCAAAAAAATCTCTGACCTCTTCAATCAGTTGTCACTAACCACTAGTTCGCAAGATAATACATACCATCTCCCAAACAAAAATATCCAACTTAACGCATTTGAACACATCACGATCTCAGAGTTACAATCAGTGCTCAAGAAAATGAAACCTTCATCACACCCTTTTGATCAAATTCCTTCCAAAATGCTACTTCTCATTCCTGATACTATATCAAAATCCCTTGCTGAAATTATAAACTGTTCCTTGACCCAGGGTATCTACCCAGATGAACTAAAATCAGCTTCAATTAAACCCCTCCTAAAAAAACCGAATCTAAATCCAAATGATCCCAACAACTTCCGCCCCATTTCTAACCTTCCATTCATAGCTAAAATAATGGAAAAATTAGTGAACACTCAACTTTCCAACTACTTGGAAGACCACAACATTCTGTCTCCAAACCAATATGGTTTTAGAAAAGCGGCTAGCACAGAAACTCTACTTCTTCCTCTCAGACTTCCTCCTCTCCGGAATCGATAAAGGTAAAGCATTTTTACTAATCCTCCTAGACTTCTCGGCGGCCTTCGACACCGTCAACCATTACCTTCTTCTAAAACAGCTGGCAAATATTGGGGTGACAGGTACCGCACTAACATGGTTCAAAACCTTCCTGGAAAACAGAAGATATAGGGTCAAAATTCACAATTCAGAATCCCAATATCACCCCTCCACCAGAGGGGTGCCACAAGGTTCATCGCTTTCACCTACTCTATTTAATATATACCTTCTACCACTTTGTCAACTACTCACAAAATTAAGCCTGAAACACTTCCTCTTCGCTGACGACGTACAAATTGTGATCCCTATAAAAGAATCAATCTCGAAATCAATGGAATATTGGGACAGCTGCTTATTAGAAATCAAACACCTCCTAAACAGCCTAAACTTAGTCCTTAATGCGTCGAAAACGGAATATCTCCTAATAGCTCCTGAAAACAACACTCTTTCAAAGCCACCAACCCTCCTTCAAACCACCCATGTAAGAGATCTAGGAGCCATCTTAGATAACCGTCTCAACCTCAAAACATTCATTAACCGAACTACCAAAGACTGCTTCCACAAATTACATATTCTGAAAAGAATAAAACCTCTCTTCCACGCACATGACTTTAGATCAATCCTGCAAGCAATAATCTTCTCCAAATTAGATTATTGCAATTCTCTACTACTAGGCCTCCCAGCTTCCTACACCAAGCCTCTGCAGATGGTCCAGAACACAGCAGCCAGAATCCTTACAAACTCCAGGAAAATCGAACACATCTCTCCCATCCTCAAAGACCTTCATTGGTTACCGATCCACTTCAGAATCATTTATAAAACCATCATGATGATCTACAAGAACATCCACCAATACACTCAACTCGACCTACAAATCCCTTTTAAAAAACACACATCCGCCAGACCCATCAGGGAACACTACAAAGAATCACTTCAGGTTCCACATGCTAAAACCTTCCAACATAAATCCTACAGTTCTAGAGCTCTCTCATCAGCAGGTCCAACCCTTTGGAACTCTATCCCACCGGACTTAAGACAAGAACCATGCGTTCATACTTTCAGGAAAAGACTAAAAACTTGGCTTTTTAAAAAAGCTTTCCCAGAACTGGATTAAATTCTCCACACTTCATCCCATCAACACATCTTTTGCTTATAACATTATACATATTTATTAATTTGGAAACAGTTGGCTGAAATGTAAATATTCTCTTTTTTTAATTCCCTCCCCCTTTCTGGTCCTAGTTATTATTCCCTGTTTTTTGTAACTTTCTCACGTCCTAATTATTGTTTTAATATTTTTTAAGTTTCACACTATATTTAATGTTGAATTGGGAAATGTTTATCACTATGTTACTCCCTGCCTCCACACACATGTTAATTGTAAACCGGGTTGATGTGATTCTTATCATGAAACTCGGTATAATAAAAATAATAAATAAATAAATAAATAAAATAAATAAATATGCATTTATCCACTGTATGAAATTCTCATGCATATTCATTGTGGATATCCTGAAAACCTGGCCTATTTGTGGCTGTCAAGGACTGGAGGTGGCCATCCCTGATATACAAGAATGAGAAAAGATACAAAGAAGGGCAACAAAAATGATAAAAAAGGATGGAACAGTTCTCTTATGAAGAAAGACTAAACAGTTTAGTGCTCTTCAGCTTGGAGAAAAGACAACTGAGAGGGGATATAATAGAGGTTTATGAAATCATGAGTGAAGTGGAATGTGTAAAAGCAAATCAGTTGTTTACTCTTTCAAAAAATAAAAAGACTAAGGGACACTTTATGACTAATGGTGTGACGCAGCATGGCATTACTTATGTTCTTTTGTTGTGATCTGATGAATAATGAGAAAGCATAACCAATGACAGACTAAAAGCCACAAAAGGCTCAGAGGCCTCATGCAACTCATTTGTGAATATGAAACCCAAGGAAGGACAATTTTCTTTTATGAAGTTTAAATGACCTCTGGTGAATATGAAACTACCATTTATATTCTATTTTATATTTATACTGCCCCTCTCAATCTATGCCATCAATTCCGTGCTCATTCCTCTGAAAGACCTATCAGAAGAGCTTATTTGGGCTCTCTACATGTTCCCCCTACCAAATCATTACTAAGCAAAAGAGCATTATCTACTTCTGGGCCGACGCTTTGGAACAGTCTTCCACCTGACCTCCGTCAAGAACAGTGTCTCCTGACCTTCAAGAAGGACTTAAAAACTTGGCTGTTTAATCAAACTTTCCCTGAAAACCTTGGTTCTCCTAGATGCAGATCCTAAAACATGAATACAAGACTTTAACTATTCATTTTATTATTATTATTATTTTTTTTTTTTTATCTTATTTATTTATTTTATTTATGATTGACTCACAATTTATTTATTGTGGCTATAGGCTTGCTGTTGTTCCTTAATTCCAATTGTTTCTAAAATGTTCAATGGTTTATATGCACCGTTTATTGTATCACCTCCTAGCGAAAGTTAAGTTCTTTGTAAACCGGTGTGATCTATATACTTTATAGGAATATCGGTATATAAAAATTCAAAATAAATAAATAATAAATTTTCAACCTCATGAAGTTCATTAGTTAAGACAATTAATTAAACTCAGGCCCAGCGATACTGGGTGTGTAAAACAAGTAATTGCACAGGGTGACACACCTGGGGAGGCAACAGCAGCAGCAGTGAAAGTGATGATGGGGGTCCAAGTAAGGAAGAAGAAAAAAAGAGGCCCATGAGGCAAATAGTGGACCCCATCCCACCAGCAGCAAAGAAAAGCAGAGACCTGTGTGGCTGCCGGTGGATCCCATCCCACTGGCGGTGAATAAAAAGAAGAGGACTGTGCATGACCTGACCTGGAGCAGAAGGAGAGGGAGCCCATTTAGCTGTTTCTCCTCCTCCTGTGCAAGCCCACGGTATTCAAAACTTGTGAATCTAGTAATTGACTGATCTCGTGCATTGTGAGATCAGATCCGCATAGAGGAAATGCTAGTCCCACATTTATTTAATACCACTGAGCTGGCACAGGAGGAGGAGTAGCTGAACAGGCTCCTGTATTTTCATGATGGAGGCATGAGGAGCAGCAGCAGAGGAGGAGTAAAACAGGCCCCAGTAAGACAGCCCGCGAAAAGAGGGAGCCTGCCTAGATTGTGTGTGTGTGAGAGAGAGGGGATTGAAGCCTGCCTGGTGTGTGTGTGTGTGTGTGTGTGTGTGTGTGTGTATTAGATAGAGAATGGGAGCCTGCCTGGATTGTATGTGTGCATGTATATGTCTGTGTGTGTGTGTGTGTGTGTGTGTGTGAGACCATGGGAACTTTCCTGGGTTGTGTGTGTGTGTGTGTGTGTGTGTGTGTGAGAGAGCATGGGAGCCTGCATGGGTTGTGGCTGTGTGTGTGTGTTTGTGTGAGAGAGGGGGTTATGAGAGCCTGTATGGGTTGTGTGTGTGTGTTTATATGTGTGTGAGAGAGAACATTGGATACTGCCTGGGTTATGTTTGTGTGTGTGAGTGTGTGTATATGTATGTTTGTGAGCATAGGAGGCTAGTATATACAGTGGGATGTTTATCCTGCTGAATATATGGGACAAGTTATATGGCTAACTTTAGCTGAATAACTTGTCTATTACCTGCCTTACTGAATATGACCCCCCCCCCCCCCCCAATTCTTCTTTAGCTATAACTGGCCCAGAGCAAGGACTCAGGACAAATAACTGAATTCACACAGTACATCACTCAGTATACATTCCCTTACTATTAGACAGTAATACTTACTTGGAGGGTGGAGATTTCCATGATGATTGTGACTCAGCCATCCCAAGCCACGCTCTCCAACAACAGCGAACAACACAGACCTATTGTATTGGCTGAATTTGGATGCAGCCTTTTTTTATTGGATTCCTAACCAAGAAATCTAATGTAGGTGCTTGAGCCTACTTGCATCCTAACAGGTGAATTTTCAAAGGAGTTATGCATGTAAATGTAATGCACTATGGTAGCAATTTTCAAAGAATAAGTCCAAAATACCAAAAAGTCCTCATTAACATTGTCAATTTCTAAACATCAATTGTTAATGATTATGACCTTCATACTAGGCTTCATTTTTTAGTAATTCTTATAACTACTGGTAACTAGCATTTTACTTAACACTTCTTCTATATTAAGCAACAGAGTCAGCTCACCATCAAATCTGCCGTCCACAGTACTCCATTTTTTCAAAATGGACGGCAGATTTGATGGTGAGCTGACTCTGTTGCTTAATATAGAAGAAGTGTTAAGTAAAATGCTAGTTACCAGTAGTTATAAGAATTACTATGTATTATAGATGGGAATGTAGCATGGTAGCTAACAGAGTTGTGAAGATATTTTGTCTGAAGATGTGGAGTGAAAGCGGCGGTATTGAAGAAGTATGAAGCAGCGTTGTCTAATAAGGATTAAGGTTTGAAAACGCCGACTTAAGAAGTGAGTGTTGTTTAACGTAGGAGTGAAAATAAATTCCCCCGGGCAGGTTAGTATATACGTAAGAATGAAGTCTAATGGAGTTATGTGGCATTTAGCGGTGGATTAATACCTTTTTTCTGATGGATTGGTAGGTTGTGAAGTAACGTGGAAAACGATTCACAATAGCAAGGTTAAGGAGTTGTATGGAGTAAACTAGAGGTAAGCATTCCGTTGGTTTTAAGTATAGTGACTGGATAAATAGTTCATCTTTAAAATTCAATTTAATATATTTTTTAATTATTAACAATTAAATATTTATGTATTTAGGATTGTGTTTTATCACAGACGGCACAAGCAACACGCACCCGATGAATTATAGAGAAGTTCCCGGCTTTTCTAATGAAAGCAATGAGTGGATAACGATCCCCTGAGGAAACCTCCTTGGTGAAACGGAAGCTTTTCGTCGGGAGTTTATAATTAAGTATTGAATACAACAGGGAACTGAGAGGGAGTTGTTTAAAAGGATACTTAGAGAGAGATTAATAAGAAATAAGGGTGGGTTGTATGATAAATGGAATACACAATATAAAATTGGTGCTTTCTGACTGTATAATGTAGGATGTATTTTAATATGTTGGAAATAGGTGAATTATTGTATTAGAGTTAGGTGCAATATCTTTTTTGTGATATGTGAATGTGCATGTGTGAATGTGGTATGAGTGATAATATTGGTTTTAATATAAATTGTGAATTGTATATGTGTTAAATTAAAAGAGCAATAATAAAACTGAGTTACATTATACACAGGTATTTATATATTATTTATCCATATGATTTATACCTGTGGGTTACCCATATGATGTTATTTCTAGTTGACCTTACAGGAAAGTGATTAGCAATTTTCAAAAGCCATTTACCCATGTTAAGTGTGCTTAATGTGGATAACCCTATTGACAATTCAGTGGCATATATTGTAGCATATATTGATTTTGAAAATCAAGCCCTAAGTTCCTCTTGAGTCCAGGAGCTATAAGTGCTCTATATAGAGGCATAATAACATCTTCAGATTTGTCATTGACATTGTTCCAAATGATTCCTAACATACAATTGGCTTTCTTGGCTGCTGCTGATGCTGCTGCTGCTGTACATTGTGCCGATGGTTTTAGTCTGTGTTCCACAGTAATTTCAAAATCCCTCTCTTGATAACAGCTTTCTAGAGTAGATTCCAAAAGCCCGTACTGCTATGAGTATTTTTGTCAATGTGAATCACTATGCAATTGTCTATGTTAAATTACATTTTCAATTTGGATGTCTAAATTCCCTTTTTTTAGATCTGTAAGCAGGTTTAGGGGTGCAGTTTTGCTACAAAAACTGCCAGCTGCCCTCCCACCTTACTTGTGATTCTAAGTCATGGAAAAGACAACGTGTACGCGCCTCAGAAATAGACTTTTATTTATCAGATTTAGCAGGATATAGCATTTAGAAAATAATAATTCCTGTCTCTAACCTTCTGGCCACTAAGTACCAGTTTTCCCTAAAGAAAGTTCTGTATCATGGGTGGTAACAGACATGCCATAAACCTTAGCCTGCTTAATATTAATATTTATGGTTAACTTACTTATCTTTGGTCTAGGCTTCAAGCGATATCGCTGTTCACCTCTGAAGCAGGCTCCAACTGAAGAGCGGGAGAATGTGGGCAGGGGAGAGGCTTGCTTCCTGGGCTTAGTATTGGCAGAGTGGGCAGGCTGTCCAGGAAGGAGATTATCTTCTGGCTCTGGTATTTGTTGGCTGTCTGGGCTTGCTCTTGCCCCTCACCATCTCAGACTCCATCCTACTCTCTGCACCTGAGCAGGCATCTCATCCCTCCAGTCTCCAGTCCACACCCAGGCTTCTCTCTTTGTTAGCAGGGCGTGCTGGTCTGCTTCTGACCAGCTTTTCCCTTGCAGGGATGCTTAGGACTCACTCTCCAGGTTTTCTCCTCGGGTTTGTGCTCTTTCTCTCTGTCTTTTCTTTTCTCCCTTTCTTTTTCAAGGGGGCCTTCACTTGCCTTTCTTCTCTTTTTGGTTTCAGGGTCACTCTCCCTTTTTCCTTCTTTGACCCCAGCTAATGAATATGCATAATTTCATGTATAACCTTGTGGTGGGTAGAGGATCTTTTACTGCATTGCAGGTCTTTTTCCCCCTCCCCACTACTTCAGGAGGGGTCCTGCCACATTGTAAGCCTTATTCAGCCTCCCCATTTCTTCAGGAGAACTGTCACATCTGTATATGAAGCTGTCTTGCCAGCATCATCATTTTTCTTTGACCTATGGTCTTGCCTTGGTTCATCCTTGACATTGGTTTAGGAGCTTAAGTCATATTGTCTCTTTGTCTTCTTTGCTCCTATTGACTCAGGAACATGTAAACAGGAACATCTGATAAGGTATCGTTCAGTTTAACACGACACAAATTCTTCATTTTCCACTAAGACAGTATAGTTTTAAAGTTCACCTTGGTAAAAGTCTTTGTTCTATCTTGCGATGACAGTGTCTGGGGCCTGTCACCACACTGGCTTATAAGTGTCTTGACTATTATGATTCATAATTGGTGAATCGGTGGTAAAACATGAGATATCTCCCTACAGATCCTCCTATAATTTTATACAATCAGATTATGCTTTAACAACCCTAAATAGATTGGAATCATCTGCAAATTTGCAACCACACGCATCTTCTAGATCATTTATATACAAAGGGGCGGATTTTCAGAGCCCTGCGTGCTGGTGCGCCTAGGTTCAATAGGCCTACCGGCACGTGCAGACCCCAGGACTCGCGTAAGTCCCGGGGTTTTCCGAGGGGGGCGTGTCGGGGGCGTGTCAGTGTGGGCCCGATCCGCGCAGCGTTTTTGGGGCGGGACGTAGCATTTCGGGGGTGGTCTGGGGGCGTGGCCGCGCCCTCCAGACCCACCCCCAGGTCGCGTCCCGGCACGCTAGCGGCCCGCTGGCGCGCGGGGATTTACGCCTCCCTCCGGGAGGCGTAAATCCCCTGACAAAGGTAAAGGGGGGGGGTTTAGACCGGGCCGGGCGGGTGGGTTAGGTAGGGGAAGGGAGGGGAAGGTGAGGGGAGGGCAAAAGAAAGTTCCCTCCGAGGCCGCTCCGATTTCGGAGCGGCCTCGGAGGGAACGGAGGTAGGCTGCGCGGCTCGGCGCGCGCTGGCTATACGGAATCGATAGCCTTGCACGCGCCGATCTCGGATTTTAGCGGATACGCGCGGCTACGTGCGTATCTACTAAAATCCAGCGTACTTTTGTTTGCACCTGATGCACCAACAAAAGTACGCCAAATTGCGCTATTTGAAAATCTACCCCAAATTGAAGTGTGGGCATAGTACTGACCCTTGGGGCACTCTGCTGTTTACCCTCCCCTCCAGTTTGAGAATTGGCCATTTAATCCTTCTATCTGCCTCCTTCCCTTTAACCAATTACTATTCCATGAATGTATGTTGCCCTCTGTCCCATAACCCATCAGTTTCCAGAGTAATCTCTTGTTTGATACCTTGTCAGACATACCACGTGGAAATCCAGGGCTGCAAAGGAGAGGATTTGAAAAATGATTGCCACAGAACTAAGCAACTTAGGAGTGGTGCCCTGGACCATAAATCATATGAAACATGGCTACCAGGACTTTAAGAGGACCATCTGGGAGAAAGCAACCATGAAATGGGAATGCCAGAGGAAGACAGGAGGAGGTGATCCTTGTCCTTATTGGCTCACCAGGCTGGAGAAAAGCCTGATACAGTATAGGACTAGAAATCATTTTCAGTTTATCAGAGACAATGAATGCAGCTGCGTCTTTGTGAAACCTACATGCTCTCTTTTCCAGTGATTCAATGTTTCTTTTTCTTCATGTTTCACTTACTTTGAGAAGTGTTTCATCCTGTTTTTTTTCTTTTACTTTTCTCTCTTTTGCTTGTTCTATCTGTTCAAGCTTGTTAAACATTTTCCATCTGTGTCATTGTTTGTTTGCTTTTCTGCTTCTTTGTTACTTAGTCTAACTTTACCTTTTTTACCCTGATTTGTATTTCATGTGGAAATCATAATATCCATAGAGAAGAGTGTCACACACCAGCAAACAGATTTTCCTTTAGTTGCATAAGTAATAGACAGAGTCATTCATCAAATCGTATTAGGGCTTTATTGCGGGCATTATGTCCTAATGCCCATGATAAGGCCCTAAAGCATGTGTTATTTATCACATTGTGAGATGTGTATGCAAACTTTTTAATTTTAGTCAAAAGGGAGGAGTTTATGAAAATGAGGGACATTTAACATTCCAGTGTCCAATATAGCACCTCCATTTTTTAAGATGGTGTTAGCCGTACATTGCTCCTATCATGTGATAGAGGCCGACCAATGGCACCGATAGCCCCATCACACAGTAATGGCAAAGGGCCATTGGCACCATTTTGATTACTGGCAGCCGACAGCCCGAGAGGGTGAGATCGCTCCTGGGACTCCCACTGGACCACCAGGGAATTTTGGCAAATTTTGGGGGATTGGGATGGTGGGGGGTTGCAATTAATTAAATTTGAAGGGTTGGGGTGGGTTTGAGTGTTTTTTGGGGCTTTTTTTACAACCCCCCATTGTAATAATTGAATTTGAAGGCTTGGGGCAGGTTTCAAGCTTCAGTTTATGGGCATCCAAAATAAAATCAGCCTGAACCATGGGAAAACAAAATTTTCCATGGCGGGCCGAATCACATCTCTACCTTGTACTGTACTAGCACCACCTAAGATAGTATTTAATACACTATGGCCTAGATTTACTAACCTACTGCGGTGTTGTGAATCCTGCGGTAATGGGGGGGTGAGGTGGCGAGGTGGCGAAGGCGGGAGCGGTCCTGCGATAGCTGGCAGCGATCGCACCTCCGCGGTGCGATCGCTGCCGGTGTCGCGCCGAATAACTACACCATTAAAGGTGTAGTTATTCAGCACGAAATAGGCAGCAATATGGAAGCTTACCTTTCATTGTCCACAATGTCTTCGCGGCATCCGCCCCGGTACCACCCCGACTCGTCCTGTTCCGGTCTTGACGCCTCCCCTTTTCGCATGTGATCGCTTTGAAAAATGACCCTCTATGTTTTTGTTGAACAGTAGAACCTGGAAAATAAGTAGTTTGAAGGGAAAACCAAGATTCAAGTAATTGAACATGATTAGCAATGAAACTAGAGCAATTTGGATAAGTGTAACTAATTAGAAATAAATGAGGATGTAAATGCCACGTAACAAAATGATAATCTACATGATATAAAACATCATGAGGTTCATTGTATTTAACCTGGAAAGGATGTGTACTTAAGATAAAAGGTGTATCATGGGGGCAACTATCAATTTCGATAGGGTATGTCAAATCACATCATATAGAGTAAGGAACACAATAAGAAACACAGTAAACTCTTCTTTCATTCAACTGAAATCTATTATCACGGGCGAGCATCTCAGTTTGTGAAACAGTACAATTCTGAAAATGAGTGTATTATCATTTTAGACATAATATTGGAGGGAAGGACTACCTAAATACTCACATGTACATTGCCTAGCTACAGATACACTTTGTTTTGTAGAGCTCCACTTTATTTTCCTATATAGGTCATTTTTCAATTTTAACTCATCTGAACAATAAGGATGAAGAGAACACAAAAAGGACAAAGCATCTTCCTCCAGGAAGGACACAGATGGGCTGGAAAGATGGTCTCAGAGGAGGCAGTCTCACTTTCTGGGATGGGTTCTTCCCTCCACACAAAATTATCCAAGGATCCATCATGTAACAAGAAAACTCAAGAAAATTTCTTTAGTTGTGAGATATATATACCCATTTAAGCTTATCACTTGGTAAAAAATTCTGATAAACAACTGGACTAATATGGTTAGTGACCGAATGAGGTCCCAATCATCTAGATTCTAAAACATGCTTCTTTTTTACTCAAACTGAGGTACATAATTTGATCACCAACATCCTATCCATCTGATTTGTCTTGATTAGAGCTATTCTTGTTACATGCCTGAGTATTATGGATTTCAAAGCCTTATCCATTCAAAACTGCATAGTTGTTTCATCTTGTAAAAGAGTTTTATTATGCTGAATTACTTGCTAATCCATGGCTTGTTTATCTCCTCCTTCACACATCCAATCTTGAGTAATTATTAGTGGCATAGCATGACCAAAAATTTTTATAAGATTGATAACCTGTGTGCAATCAATTAGTACTTCAAATAGAAGCCAAAATCAATGGTAATTTTTTAGGCCAATCTTTGCCAGTACCACAAACAACTTTACGAAGAGCCTCTTTAATAGTACAATTCATTCTTTCCACTTGACTTGCTGCCTGGGGATGGTACGGTATATGCAGCTTTTGGGTAATACCTAAAGCTTTCAATAATGATATAAATATCTGATCTACAAATGCAGGACCTCTATCTGAGTCAATAATATGTGGAATATCAAACCTATAAATTACCTCTTCAAACAATTTTTTAGCAACGGTTTCTGCTGTGTGAGTTCTGGTAGGAAACGCCACAGTCCATCCTAAAAAGCATCAATAATTACTAAAAGATATTTGTATCCCTCTTTAGAGGTAGGGAGTGCACCAATAAAATCAATTTATAAAAGATGCCAAGGACCAACACATCTCTGATGATAAAGATATTTATCATAAGTTACAGCTTGTCTAGTCTTTTCTTGAGCACCTGGTATACAATTAGCTACTCATTCTTTAATCTGATCTTTCATCTGAGGCCACTGTGCAACTTGATTAACTCGATACAAAGTACCCTCTACTCCCTCATGAAGATAAGACTGTGCAAGACAAATTAACTCCTGTCTTTGTATAGAAGATGGATGCCATATAGGCTCATCTGATTCTTCCTTTTGTGACTGATCTTGTGTCTGCCTTCGTGTGGTAACCTCTGCTATAAATTCCTTAACTAGTTTATCCACCTTGTTGTTCCAATATGATTCCTTATCTTGATTCTTTTGATGTGCCTTGTCATGTCTAACATGTAAAATCCTGGATGTTTACTTGTCCAAGTATTAAAATATAGCCATTGTTTTCGCTGAGCTAATTCTTTCCCATTTATGGTTTTCCATCCATGTTTTGCCCAATCTGACATCCACTATTGTAGGCCCTTAGCCACATAATCACTGTCTATATACACATATACCACTGGAGGTGGATTAGGATAGGACTGTATCACGCCTCTCAATGACAAAGGACAGAGCTTTTTCAATAGCTGGCCCATCTATTTGGAATAGCATCCCATCAAGCCTCAGAGTAGAGCCTTGCCTGTTAACTTTCAGAAAACGACTTAAAACCTGGCTCTTTCACCAAGCCTTCGCCGACCCCCCAGACAATCACTAGTTGTCCTTCTCGCTTGCCTGTCTCGGTGTTTATTCTCACGAACGGACTCTGACTCCTCTAGATTAAAGCACCATTAAGCTTTAACCCGTACGCACTATGTTATCACTTTGTATGTATTTATTTCCTGCCTTCTCTTCCTTCCAGCTTCATGCAAGCTTCCAAGTTCACTTACCCTGTTGATTGTAACTTTTTTGACTCATTCCTACCTATTGTTTACCTTTCGTTTACTTGAATTGCTACCCCAGTTATTCTTGTTTATTGTAAACCGATCTGATATGGTTATTTACTATGAAGGTCGGTATATAAAACTGTTAAATAATAATAATAAATAATAAAACCTGTTTAACTGCTTTAACTTCTGCATTTTGAGCTGATACATGTGTGTGTATTTTTCCTTTTATCTCAGCTCCAGCCAAATGTATGGCTGAGTATGTCTTGCCTCTTTTTCCCATAATGAACTACTATCAGTTAATCAAATGTGTGGATGTAAATCTGCAGTATCAATGTCTGTTAATAACGGAGCTACCTTACACTGTGACATGTGAGTATCTTTTAATTCACTGCAGTTATAATCATTTCTTTTTTCAATAAGTGCATGTGCCATCAAATCAGGTTTGCTTATTGTTTCACTATTAGCTCCTCTGTTAAGCAAAATAAGAGTCCATTGTGCTAATCTAGATCCTAAAACTCTGGCTCCTACCAACTGACCCGACAAAATATACTTCAAAGGAGTATGCAGACACTGAATTGTTATAGGAGCTGAACCTGTCAGTGGTTCAAAAGTTTGAACTACTCACACTGCAGCCAAACATTCCCTTTCACAAGGATCAAAATTTAATTTTATGCCCTGCAATTTCCATGAATCATAAGCAACTGGCACCAATTTAGCATCTTCATTTCTCTGTAAAAGTACAGCGGTAAGAGCTACATCAGATGTTGCAAGACTGATAGCAAATGTCTTTGAACTGTCTGGAAATTTAAGTGTTTGGAGCTCTTAGTGCAACTTGTTTTAATTGAGATAAAGCTTGATCATGTTCTGGACCCCATTCCCACTGAGATTTTTTCTTTAACAATTTGTACAATGGGGCCGCTATTTGTGTATATTGCAAAATGTATGATCTCAAAAAATTAAATCCTCCTAATAGAATGAGCATCAGTTGGAGCAGGAACTTCTACTAATGCTGTGACCTTTCTCTGATCAGCTTTTCTTCCTTCTTTACCTATAAGAGTACCCAAGTACTAGGGATGTGAATTGTTTTTCTGACGGTTGAAAATATCATACGATATTTTCTCATCCGTCAGGAATCGGGGGGTCCCCGAAAGTGATAGGAAAACCCCACAAAATTTTCATGGGGTTGTCTTATTGTTTGGGAGGGGGGGGGGGCAGGAAGAAAGGGTACACAAAAACAACCGCAAACCCACCCTGACCCTTTAAATCTCATTATTTAGAATCCCCCACCCTCCCACCCCCCCAAACTTTTCTAAAGTACCTGGTGGTCCAGCAAGGGTCCCAGGAGCGATCTCCCACTCTCGGGCCGTCGGCTGCCACTAATCAAAATGGTGCTGATGGCCCTTTGCCCTTACCATGTGACAGGGGCTATTGGTGCCATTGGCACCCTGTCACATGGTAGGAGCAATGGATGGTGCCAGCCATCCATTGCTCCTACCATGTGACAGGGGCTGGCTAATGGCACCGATAGCCCCTGTCACATGGTAAAGGCAAAGGGCCATCGGTGCCATTTTGTTTACTGGCAGCCGACAGCCCAAGAGTGGGAGATCACTCCTGGGACCCCCGCTGGACCACCAGGTACTTTAGAAAAGTTTTGGTGGGGTCGGGAGGGTGGGGGATTCTAAATAATGAGATTTAAAGGGTCAGGATGGGATTTTTTGTTTTCAACTCTGAACAGCCGAGAAGATTTCCCGTGGTTTTAGTACGAACACAATTCCGGAAACGATTCACATCCATACCAAGTACTGCATTTGTTCTTGAACTAGCTGAGCCTTCTCCAGGTTAACCTTAAAACCTGTGTTTTGTATAAGTTCTAGTACCCGTTCTGTACTCTCTTGTACTTCCTGTTTATCAACACCTGCAATAATAATATAATCCAAATGTGAATATATATGATCTTTGTCTGACTCTTCTAAGTTAGACAGGATTTGGGTTACATGTGCAAGAGTTATTGCAGGTGCATCATGAAATCCATGAGCAATTCTACAAAAAGTGTATTGTTAATTTTCAAATTGGAATGAGAAGCACTCTTGATCTTTGTATTAGAGGGGTATTAGAGGGGTAACTTATTAGAGGGGTAACATCATTAAAATCATCCATTGCACCTGAAGACTGGCGGATAGCAAATGTAACCCCAATATTTAAAAAAGGCTACAGGGGCAATCCGGGAAACTACAGACCGCTTAGCCTGACTTCAGTGCTAGGAAAAATAGTGGAAAGTGTTCTAAACATCAAAATCACAGAACATATAGAAAGACATGGTTTAATGGAACAAAGTCAGCATGGCTTTACCCAGGGCAAGTCTTGCCTCACAAATCTGCTTCACTTTTTTGAAGGAGTTAATAAACATGTGGATAAAGGTGAACCGGTAGATATAGTATACTTGGATTTTCAGAAGGCGTTTGACAAAGTTCCTTACGAGAGGCTTCTAGGAAAAGTAAAAAGTCATGGTATAGGTGGCGATGTCCTTTCGTGGATTGCAAACTGGCTAAAAGACAGGAAACAGAGAGTAGGATTAAATGGACAATTTTCTCAGTGGAAGGGAGTGGACAGTGGAGTGCCTCAGGGATCTGTATTGGGACCCTTACTTTTCAATATATTTATAAATGATCTGGAAAGAAATACGATGAGTGAGATAATCAAATTTGCAGATGACACAAAATTGTTCAGAGTAGTTAAATCACAAGCAGATTATGATAAATTGCAGGAAGACCTTGTGAGACTGGAAAATTGGGCATCCAAATGGCAGATGAAATTTAATGTGGATAAGTGCAAGGTGATGCATATAGGGAAAAATAACCCATGCTATAATTACACAATGTTGGGTTCCATATTAGGTGCTACAACCCAAGAAAGAGATCTAGGTGTCATAGTGGATAACACATTGAAATCGTCAGTTCAGTGTGCTGCGGCAATCAAAAAAGCAAACAGAATGTTGGGAATTATTAGAAAGGGAATGGTGAATAAAACGGAAAATGTCATAATGCCTCTGTATCGCTCCATGGTGAGACCGCACCTTGAATACTGTGTACAATTCTGGTCGCCGCATCTCAAAAAAGATATAATTGCGATGGAGAAGGTACAGAGAAGGGCTACCAAAATGATAAGGGGAATGGAACAGCTCACCTATGAGGAAAGACTAAAGAGGTTAGGACTTTTCAGCTTGGAGAAGAGACGGCTGAGGGGGGATATGATAGAGATGTTTAAAATCATGAGAGGTCTAGAATGGGTAGATGTGAATCGGTTATTTACTCTTTCGGATAGTAGAAAGACTAGGGGGCACTCCATGAAGTTAGCATGGGGCACATTTAAAACTAATCGGAGAAAGTTCTTTTTTACTCAACGCACAATTAAACTCTGGAATTTGTTGTCAGAGGATGTGGTTAGTGCAGTTTATATAGCTGTGTTTAAAAAAGGATTGGATAAGTTCTTGGAGGAGAAGTCCATTACCTGCTATTAAGTTCACTTAGAGAATAGCCACTGCCATTAGCAATGGTAACATGGAATAGACTTAGTTTTTGGGTACTTGCCAGGTTCTTATGGCCTGGATTGGCCACTGTTGGAAACAGGATGCTGGGCTTGATGGACCCTTGGTCTGACCCAGTATGGCATTTTCTTATGTTCTTATGTTCTTATTAAAAAAAAACAGTTTACTAAATCTATTACTGAATAGAGATGTGCATTGGGTGCTCAATCGTTTCTGTTTTCGGGTTCGTTTGGCTGTGGGAAAATCTCGTATTCCCGCGGATTGGAATTTTTTTTTCGTGAAAAATCGTTTTTTGGCTTAGCGTGCACTAACAAAAATAACAAAAACTAATGGTTTTTTGTTAGTGTGCCTTAAGCCGAAAAACAATTTTTTACTAAAATTCAGGGAAAATGCAATCGTTTTGTCAGTTTCCCGATCCATGACGATTTAGGAAATATCATACGAATTTCCTAATCATCAAAAAATGATTGCACATCCCTATTACTGAAACCCATTTACATTGATCTTGAATCTTTTGTACCCATTCTGTAATATTAGCTATTACTGATGCCATTTGAGGAGTACCTTTATTTACTCTCCTGTAGTCAACTGTCATTCTCCAATTAATTCCATCAGCTTTTCTAACAGACCAAATACATGCTAATAAGACATCAACAATTTCTTTTAGACTTTTATGAGCTTCACAGTGATAACTATATTGTTTTTGTGGTGGCACCAGATTCCCACACACCTACAATATTAACACAAGCTTCAATGTTAGCTCAGTCAATGAGTTTTGTTGTCCATAGAGTAGGACATTTATTTTACCAATATTCCCTCTCTTCCTTACACATGATTCCACATACTTCAGTAATATTAATCCCTTCATTTATATCTTTAAGTGGAAACCATGCATCTCTCTAACCAGCCAGAGAACACGATAGGGAAGATCTACTATGCATCGGTGTTTCTTAAGCCAATCTATCCCTAGTATCATATCATCCTGCATTTCAGGGATCTGAACCATAGGACCAACTATTTGTTTTCCTGCAATATTCACTGGTTCTTTTCCCCATAAAATATCCTTTGAATCATGGCCCTGAAAATTCTGTAAGTGTACTGATCTGACTCTGATTCCTTCTTCTGGCTTACTATGAATTAATGTAATAGCTGCACCAGTGTCTAGTAAAGCATTTATTTCTTAGGTTCCATGCCTGAGAGTCACTTTCTGTCTACCTCCAGGATCCCATTGTAGCTGGCACAACTAGATCTACTTACACTGTTTTGTGCTATCGTGACTCTCAGGCACCTCATTTTAATCTTCTTTAAAAATTTTGCCATATTCCACAAAATTAGAAAACTCCACTTTGGAGCTTGTTTACAATTAAGTTGGAAAGCTCAAGAAATGATACTGGAAGTGGGTTTCCCATTCCAATAATCACAATCCTCTCCATACTGTATCAAAATGTTCTGAGCCTGTACTTGATTTTCATTTTCCTGTGTAGCATTTGCATTTACTTTGTTATCCTGCCACTGACTGACAGAAGGATATAAACCTCCTCTGCTTCTTCCTACCATACCTCTAAGCCTACCCTAACTTCTGCCTCTAGATTGTGATCTCCATCCACCCTCATTATTATATGTAATATCTGTAGTCCCTACTGTGGCTAAACTTTGTTTATTACCCCCTTTTGGTAAGCCATAGTACATCTGAATCTGATATACCTTTTCTCTCACTTCTGCCATTGTAGCTGGATGATCATCCTCCCATACAGAAAATCTATTACTATAGTGGGATGCAAACTAGCCACACAGTCTCTTAAGGCAGAAAAACTGCAAGCTACTTCATCTAAATTCTTTGGAGGAACATCTCCTCCACAGTCTGCCATAACTTGCAAAAGTCCCTACTTGATGATAAAATTATCTGGGTCTTCCTCTGATCCCTGAACTAGGTAAGCTGGAGGAACATCTCCTCCACAGTCTGCCATAACTTGCAAAAGACCCTACTTGATGATAAAATTATCTGGGTCTTCCTCTGATCCCTGAACTAGGTAAGCTGCTTTAACTTTGAGATATTTCTGACCCATTGAATATCCCAATAGTGTTATTAATTGTTACAATGTTTGCCCAGAGATTGCAGCAACTCTCTCCACCATGCCCCTTATTGAATCATTTACACATGCTAACATCAAATGTTGAACTTCCTTACTATCCAAATTCTCCCTAAAAACAGTGCCCATAAATTTGACTAACCAATCTGTCTATGTGCATATTGTAAGGGGTCTTAGTTCTTTCCCTAGGGCTTGCATATCTACAGGTGATAAACTCTGAGTGGTTGTTGTAGTGGTGGTGGTGGGGGATTCATTATCCCCATCTCCACCTGGATTAGGGGCAAAGGATGTGCAGGTGACCACCACAACAGGAAGAGATGCACCATTCCATTTGTCTGAAAATTCAAAATCAATTTCACCATCCTCATAAGAGATAGCAGCTATTTGGGATCTATGCATATCCATTCTTGTGTCAATTTCTTAAAACGAGACTCACAGCATTCATGATCTATAGGGTTACACCCCTGTTCTAAAGATAACTTCCTTACAAGTACCTGCAATACAGAATTTTCTTTTTGGAGTTCTTCCTGATCCCCTGCCTTCTGTTCTAAATTTAAAATCTGAGCTTCTGCATCTCTATATGATATTTTTAAATGCTCCACTTGTGCTTGAGAGAATTGTGCAAGTAACCTCCAATTTTCTTGTTTATCTTTTAAATCTCTTGTCTCCTGTGGTAAAGATGTCAACTGCTGCTTTAATGCTGCATTTTCTTTAAATAATTTACTAGCAGTATTCCATAATTACCACAAACAGCTAGAAATCTGTTTCTAGGTATTAGTAACTGAACAGAGATTGCAGTATGCTTCAAGCTGTGATTCCAAACCAAATACAGAAGTGATTCCTTCCGTGCAGGAGTCATTCCACAGGCATGGACCTGAATTCTGTATTAACTGCCTCAGGAGGGAGGGGTTATCCACTCCTCGATATTTACTCTTTAACTTTTGTTCCTGTTTCTTGCTATTCTTACACCTCAACATGGTTAGTTAACGATAGTATTAACTCAAACAGAACACCAAACATAAGTCCCCCTAAATCCTTCGGGGGACTCCCTATATTTTAGAACAAAGGTGGAGGGTCTTACTTTTCTTTCTTTCCTACAGACCCACCATTACTACTGTAACACGGACAGAATTTACCTTACGGGACCTTCCTTGAGTAATTAAAGAACAAAAAGTTCTAACCATTTCAAGATGTTACTAATAGAATTCATTACATTCCTCTGTCTAAATATTTTCCTAAATATTTAAAGGAGCACCATAAAACACAAATATTCTAATAAACAACCTATCAGAGAAAATTCTTTAATATGCTGCTGCTATTCATATCTCCCTCAAGACTGCCTTCTCCATCCATCTATGTGGGGAATTTGCTAAGGACTAATTCACAGATACAAATGATAACGATGTTTATGGGGGGATTTTGAATCCCCGGCGCATGCAAATCCGGGAAGATACGCATGTGGCTGGGCCAAGCGTGCACCAAGTGCATTTTCTAAATGGCCTGGCCATGCATGTATCTGTTGGTATGAGCAGAAGAGCCGAGGTTTAGAAAAGGGGCAGGCCGGGGGCAAGGTCTGAGTAAAGGGGGGGGGGGGGGGGCAGGCCGGGGACCAGCTAGAACAGCGCCATTTTGTGCTGTCCTGGGGAAGCGCGCACCGACAGCTGGCCAGCGTGCGGAACTTACTACTGCTCCAAAGGAGCAGCTAAGTCTTTAACAAAACAAATCAGGGAACATAGGTAGAGTTTAGGGGTCGGGGAGAAGAGGGGAAAAGGGAGGAAGTTTAGGAAGGGGGTTAGGGAATTTCCTGCCAATCCGCTCCTTTACAGGAGTGGACTGAGAGGGAACTGAGGATGCCCCGATTGCATTATCGCATGCTTTTTAAGAAAATCCCCCCTTACGCGCCACCCGCTCACACATGAGCACCGAAATAAAATTTGGCGTGTATGTGTGCACGAGTATTGGATTTTATAACATGTGTGTGTCGGTGTGCACATGTTATAAAACTGGCGCATCCATGTGTATGGGCTGGGAATCGCGCCTACATGATCGAGCATGCGTGTCTTTTAAAATCTACCCCTTAATGAGCCAATTGGTAAAAATGACTTGCTATATTGCTTTGAACACTAGATGGCACTCATCTCATATAGATTTATAGACAAATGTATATGTCAATAATATATCACATTGAAACATTGCAATCAAGTTCCTCTACAATACTTAATTCAAGTTTCTTTAAAAATAAACTTAGAATAATATTCAGAAATAATAAAACAATAATATTGTATTATTCCTTATCCTGTTATATCGGGATCCTTTAAGAGAAATAAAGAATAAATGCAGAGTATTTTTCCCAAATCACTATATTGTTCAATATCATATCAAATAATTACAATGTAAGTTTTAGCTGGCCAGGCTACTGATATACAGAGTGGGGAGGTTAAAGACTGTGATAGGATGATGTCTTCTGGGTGCATCTCTCTGTCTCCAAATCCAATGATATTTTTGCACCCTGTTTTATATAGTTTTCAAAATGCAATTTAAAAAATGTCCCTTTCTGATTGGCTATAGGTTGAAGTCCTTTTGTCAGATATGGCTTTCTACAAGAATAGCCCAGCTATTTGAGAGTGCTGGCTGTATATGGTCATAATTATTGGTACCATTCAGCAATTATTAGCATATCTATTCTGTATCATATAGCAACACATGTTCTTCTGTATTATTTCTGACCAGCCAATCAGTGACTGTATCAGTGACTGCATCAAGGACTGATAGACAGTCTCCAAAAGCGAGCTATTTTAGCTTACTCCAAAAGTCATTGCCAATCTTTCAATATTCCAATGTTCAATATAGCACCTCCAGTGTCCATTATCTCTGAGCAAATACAAAGACTTCAAATATTCAGCTTTTCTGTTTCACTAGTATCAGATACAATATTAAAAATAAAGAAATAATCTCCCCATCACCCCACAGTTTTACATGCACAGAGTTACGAACAGCACAGTACACATCAGTGAAGATCTGATGTGATTTAGAGTGAGAAAATGTACACAAAGATGAGATTTGTACAATGTATTCTTACCCTAGCTTGATGCACTCCCTCCCGTCCCTAGTTGCTATCAAGCTAAGGCGAGAGTACATTGTAGAAATCTCACCTTTGTGTACCTTTCCTCACTCCAAATCACATCAGATCTTCACTGTTGGTACTATGCTGTTCGTATTTCTGACTGTGCTTATAAAACTGCCCCCAAATTCTAGACCACAACCAAAACCTCACCTCGCTTTACTAGTTGACCCTCCTACAGTGGTATAAATAGTTGACTAATAGGAGATCTTTATAAGGAGGTGTTCTCTCTCGCTCTCTCTCTCTCTCCCTCCCCCAAGGGGCAGCAACTTATTAATGCATCAGCAGATAGCCCTCAATCTTTTTGGCAAGCAGTACACCTTATTAAATAGCTATCTCACTTCTAAATTGTGACCTATGCTTGTTTTTCAAATTTTTAAGCAATTGGCATTTGAATCCTCCCTTAGCCTCTGTAGTTCTGTAGAAATGCATTTGACATCTGCCCAGACACCAGACAACCCTACAGACACATTTATATAGATATATATACTAGTGAAAAATGCCCAGTGTTGCTTGGGTTATCTGGTCCATAACATATATTTAAAAATTGAATGAAAGTGACAATGATATATATTGATTTATTTTATTACATCATTTAAAAAAAAGCATGTAGAAACTTAGAGAATCTCTCTATAGGCTACATTGCCTGCATATTGCTGCCCTGCAAGATGGTTCCCACAGATCACATCCCGTGGTGGCCAGAGGAGAGGGCTACCACAGGATTCCATCCTGCAGCAGACAAAGAAGGAAAGGGGTGCTTTGAACCCATCCCGCATTGGATGAAGACGTGGTCTGGCAGTGGCTGAAGAAGAGGCCATCTGTATGTGTATGTGTATGTATAAGTGGAACCCTGTGTGTGTTTATGTGAGTGTGTGTGAGCCTGTGTGTCTGTATGTGTGTGTGAGGAGCCTTTGTTTGTGTATATCAATATGTGATTGTGTGTATGTGTATGTATGTATGTACATGTGTGTGTGTGTGTGTGTGTGGATGTGTAGGTGTAGGTGTGTATGTATGTGTATGTAAGAGAGCCTGTGTGTGTGTGTGTTCCTATGTGTGTGTGCCTGCCAGTGCCTGTGCCTGCCTGTCCCTGTGAGTGGAAGTGTGAGAGACAGAGCTTTGCAGAAAGAGCATATTAGTATATTGCTTGGGTTCACCACTGATGTAAATGTCCAAAACCAAACAAAAATGGAAAAAATAAATATTGTTTTAATGTATTAACAAATTAAGGGGGTCATTTATCAAAGTGCTATATGGCGTTTTTACATGCAAAAAATACCTTTAACGCATGCGAAAGCACCATAATGCATGGTACAATGCAAATGAGAAAAAGGGGAGGATATGGAGAGGGAGAGAGAGAGAGACATAATGTTCTCACACTAGATAGGTATTTATATCTCTATGGGAGGCCCGCCTAGTAACTTGAAGTGAGGTTTAGGTATTAGTGTAGGGGTTAGGGGCCACTTTGACATTCAAAGTGAGACGTACGAACAGAACAGTGCTCTCTTGTGAAGATTTGATGACCTTTAGAGTGAGGAAACTCACCCAAAGATGAGATTTGTGCTTGATGTTACCCAGGTAGAGAGTCCATCAAGCTAGGTTGAGAGAACATTGCACAAATCTCATCTTTGGGTGACTTTCCTCTGAAGGTCATCAAATCTTCACAAGAGAGCACTGTTCTGTTCGTACGTCTCACTTTGAATGTCAAAGTGGCCCCTAACCCCTACACTAATACCTAAACCTCACCTTGAGATACTAAGTGGGCCTCCCATAGAGATATAAATTCCTACCTAGTGTAAGGGCATTATTGCTAGGTTCTTGTTCTCTCTCTCTCTCCCTCCCCCCAGTGGTGGTTAGGAGGGCCCCAATAGCTACACTGGCTCTCCAGGAGCTTAAAAACTATTAACCGTGGTCCCCCCAGTGGTTATATGTAGAAAATACAACAATTCTGGCACTTATCACAAAGTGCAAAAAAGTTATCACAATTTGCACTAAGATAGCACTTCACATAGGTATTAGCACAAATTGCAATAAACTGCCTATTATCATAAAACATACACCCCTTTTCCTATTGCATGCGATATTTAATGCATTTTGATAAATCCAGGCCTAAGAGAAGAACCTGTATCACATACATACATGACATGTGTGTCATGTATGTATGTGATATCCTTATGCTTACACCTCGATTCCCTGTACATATTCTTGCCTCATGTATCTGTTTTCACCCTCTCCCTGCCCCCCCCCCTTTGTCACGACCACCCCTACCCCTCCCTCCCCCAAGTTATCCAGTTATTTGCTGTTACTGCATTTATGTTACACACTGTTCCTTGTAAAGGCTCTGCCTATATATCCTTGGTTGTAAGTTATCTGTAAACCGGCACGATGTGCAAACGGCTGTCGGTATATAAAATTAAATAAATAAATACATAAATAAATAAATCCTGACAGACAGGGCTTGGAAGATAGAGCATATTGTCATTGCATAATTTTCCTTCCCCTGTTCCGGTCACCACCTGTTGGCTACAGACAGTCAATAGTGTGTGTGAATGACCAAATGACACAAGTCTTTTATATATATAGATAAAAGATTAATATTGTTTACTTACTTTTGACATATTTCTACTGTTTCATTTTCTTTTCCTTCTGCCTACAGCTCCTTATGGTAGACTTAACTTTCTGTCAAAATTACTGAGATGCCTGATTTATCTAAGATCAAATGAAATCCTTTTGGCATGGCCAAAATAAAATTAATAGCTATATATGTATGGCATTTTATATTCCAAGGGGAGAGATATGTTTCTAAATAGGAGGAAATGCTTCCATCAAGCAGATCACATCTACTCAGCTAAATCTTTCTTTTTTATTTTCAGTTTAAATACTATTAACCTTTGTAAGCATAAGCTATAACTTACTTCAGATTTTCTATCTGATATGATCTGGATTGTCAAGTCCTATTAAAGAGCTATTTAGCAGTGTTTCCTGTGATCTTTTCTGTTATATAATACACATAGTATTCATGTCTGATTTACTTTTTGGCAAATGACTCCTATGTTGAATTTATTGCATGGATATCAAAGGCTACTCTTAACTGGAAAATGTTCAAAACCATCTACCAGGGTAAATTGGTCTATCTGAAAATTGGCCTCCTCTGGCTAGCTGAAAGTATATATGGGCTACCACAGTGTGCATATTTTAAGCCTGGTTAAAGAGGTGTTTCTGGGGGGGAAGGGGGGAGGGTGAGGAGGGGCATTTAGATTAGGGGGAAGAAATCAGCACACATACATTCCATTTTCAAAAGTACATGTGCAATTTCATCCCCGATCAATCATCCACACATGCTTGCACTTTTAGCATATGTACTTTACACCAGGGATATTCAACTCTGGCACTTGAAGGTCCCTAACTGGTTCAGTTTCTCAGCATAATCCTAATGAACATGCCCAAAACTGATGTGCACCCTGTTGAGGTGGTGTGCATGCAAATCTATCTCTTGCATATTCATTAGGGATATCCTGAAAATCTGATTGATTAAGGGAAATCAAGGACTGTAGTTGCCCACCCTAGCTTCATCCTATCTGCTCAAGCAACTTTTCTTTGAATATTAGCTAGAAAGTATGTTCTTTGAAAATGTGTATGTACTTTGTATCTGCATGGCCTATTAAAAATGACCCCCTAAGAAGTTAGACAGCAGCTATGCGATTCTTATGATAGGGCTTACTTCATGGACGGTAACAGAATTGATCTTTATCATTAACTGTTGCTGTTTGCAGAAGGAGGATAATTTGAAAAGCCATTTCTACTGGTAAAACAGAACTTTAACCTTGGAAATGGGTTTTTAAAAAAATATCTGCGCTATAGGTGGGTAAAAGTTCAAGCACATGTGCTCTGTGCACATTTTTTTTACCAGTAGTGTGAAGAGGCATTTTTGTGGACGGAAATTGGGGTGGAGATTGGACTCTGGTGAGCAAACTCAGATTTTGGTCAGTAAGTTTTTGTGATTTAGTGTTTTAATCCTTGTAGGTATAGGAAGTTCCCTTTTTATATGTCTATCTGTAGGCAATTATGTTGCCCTGCCTTATTGTATTAATGTTCTTTATTTTAATGGCGCATGCTATTTCTGTAATTGGGGGGAGGGATAGGTATGCAGGGGGCCTTTACATTGTGCACAGGGGTTTACTTTAACAATGGATGTTGATTGAAGTTGTTCCTTCTTTGCCAAATGTTAGCTATCCTGGAAATAATGATTTGCTTGAAGGATATGTTAATGCAAGATCAATTTGAAAGAAGAAGGAATACATACTAGATATCATAACACTTTATCACCTGGATTTATTCTTCGTGATCGAATACCTTGGCGTCATGATTTTGACCTTATATTGCTTAATGATGTATGTCTGGCTGACTATTCTTATATTCAGCAGGCCAGGTTGCATAAGGAAAGTGGGGGGGGGGGGGGGGCTTTTAATATTTCATTAAAAGAATCTGAAAGTTCAGCAGGTACAGTTTGTTACTCCTCCTTATGTGGAGGTTTTATTAGTGAGGTTTTATGACTGGATGTTCTGTATACTTTACCTACCCCCATATATCCCCTAGTTGAGGATTTTAACAATTTGTTGGATTTTATAATGTTATTGGTTCTGAGATTTCACAAATTTATAATCACTGGTGATTTTAATATTCACTTGGACAATATTTCATCAAGTTGCACTCTGGAATTTGTATCTATTTTATCAGCTATCAATTATATCACAAGGTCGGCCAAATATTAGATCTCATAATATATTATCAGTCCTGGATTCAGAGGATCACAGATCTTGCAGTTAGTAAAGTTTTGTGGTCCACTCATTCCCTGATTGCATTTAATATACATTGTTCTGTACAATTTAGCGATAATAGTCATGTTAAGTAGTTAAGGTAGCTCAATGAGGTTTCAAATTGCAGATTGAGAACTGGGATATGGCCTCTGTTGAAGATCCTCAAATTTATCTAAAGTATGAGAGAAAAATGGGCATGTAATAAATCTAGGTCTGCTCCCTGGTTTTCTCAAGAATTGATGGAGTAGCAGAAGTTCTGTAAGATCGAGAGGAAACAGAGAAAATATCAAGAAGAAGACTCTAGGCAAGAATATCACTGAGTGCTTGCTGTGATGCAAAATGTCTATGTTATTCTAAGTTATTGGACACATTACTTAATTGACCTTTGGAATTATTCTCTATAGTTAAAAAGTTGACATCAAAGTTGTTAATATTAAATCAGAAACTTCCAGATTGTGATATGTTTGCTGAATTTTTTGAAGATAAACTTGATAACATGCAGAATCAGTTGGGGGCTTCTTCTGCATCTGTTGAGATAAAGACCTCAGCAGACCTATGAATGGGTGGTCAGATTTTCAGTCTCTCACAGTAAAGGAAGTCTTTTTTGCCTCTTCATCTATGCCCTTTCTTTGTTGAAAAGAAGATGAAAACATCTTCTTATAAAATTATTAGGATGCTGGTTAATCTTTCTCAGTCAGGGGGTAGCTTATCAGCTGAAAAGGCAACAGTCTGACGATTCAGAAAGACAGTAGCCTTCCAGTTAGTGATGTGTTGAATTATCAGTCCTTGTCCAATATGCCAACTTTAGCAAAAGTGCTCAAAAAGAATGTCTCGATCTAATTAAATGATTATCTGACCTATCATGATTTTCTTGAAGAACATCTATTTGGTTTTAGGAAAGAGCATATCAGTGAATTGCTAATGTTGTCTCTTTTTGATACATTATTTTGTAGCTTAGAACATGGCCGGCCTGAAAATCTTGTGCACCTTGATATCTCCTCTAGTGCATTTTATATTTCAAGCATGTTACCCTCTTTTCACATTTGGGGAGTATTGGGATGTCTTGGAGAGTATTAAATTGGTTGTCCTCCTTCTTACAGGGCAGATAGGAGCTATTTTTAGGAATCCCTCAGGGGTCAGCACTGTCTTTTATACTTTTTAATCTGCATCTTTTTCATTTTGGGTCAGTCCTTAAAAAAGTAGGGTTGACATTTCATATACGCTGATGATATACAGTTGTATAGCCCTTGTGATGTTCATGGTATTTTTTTTTCAGAAGTGTATATATGTTTTAAAATGCTGGTTAGGAAATAATTGTCTGGTTTTGAATATTTCTAAAACTAAACTGCTTTGGGTGGGAAAGAGTTTTCCCCCTAATATAAAGATGAACTTTAAGACCTGCACATGGGAGCAGATGTACATGCGTTTGCCAGCTCATACACATAGATGCGGAGATTTTATAACATACGCGCAATTATGCATGTGTATGGTATAAAACTGGCTATGCACGCATACATGTGAGCACAATTTTACATTGATGCATGCATCTGTATGCAAATGCCACCTCAATCATGTAGGTGGGGGGAATTTTAGTAGATACACGTGCCAATGCAATTACCTGTTTCCCCAGTTTGTTCTGAGTTCACCCCAGTAAAGGAGAGGACTTCCTAAACCCCATAGCTAACTTGCCTCCCTTTTACCCTATTAGCCCCAAGTCTTAAAACTCCACTGAATAGCCTAGTTTTTTAATTTTATGATTTACATGCCATCCGAGCAGAAGTAAAGTTACGCAGATAGGATCCTGGCGCACACTGGGGGTGCGTAAATACTTATGCACTGGTTTCATTCATATTTCCTGGAATGTCCATGCCCTGCCCATCCCCCGCCCATTTTATGAAAAAAATGTTTCTTGCATAACAGGAGATATGCACGTACCTGGGCACCTTTCAAAATCCATGTAGTGCACCCTAGTGCCGATATAAGCACAGATTTCCCAGTTTTGGTGCGTGCATTATGATCTATTAGTTTGGAAGGTGTTTCTTTGCTTAATTTGGCTGATGTGTGAAATTTGGGGTGCTTCTGGATTCAAAATTGACTCTGCAACCATATAGTAGACATTTAGCAAAATTTGCCTTTTATAAATTAAAAATACTGAAGCCATTAAAATTTTTATTCCCAGTTGAAATGTTTAGTACAGTGGTTTTAGGCATTCTTAATTATTGCAGCAGCCTCTGTGTGGGATTACCCGAAAAGTTGTTATATATGTTGCATCTAGTTCAACATGCTGCTGCTCGTTTGCTTTTGGGTTTAACAAGAAGTTATTCCAGTTACTAAACTAGCACAAAACTTAGGTGTTTGGATTGATACCAAACTAACATTAACCCAACACATATCTAAAATAGTAAAAAATTCATTTTTCAAGCTACATGTACTAAAGCGACTTCGCCCTCTTCTGCTCTATCACGATTATCGATTAGTATTACAGACACTGATTTTTTCAGGTTTAGACTACTGCAACGGGCTTTATCTGGGTTTACCCGAAATTGTAATCAGACCTCTTCAGCTGATCCAGAACTCAGCGGCAAGGCATCTTACGGCCAATCCCAAGAGACACCACATTTCCCCCATTTTATAAAAACTGCAGTTTACCCATCAGATTCAGAATCCAGTTCAAAATTCTTATGACAATACACTCACTATTAAATAATTCAGATTCTATCTGGCTATGTTCTACACTAAGAGTATATAACCTACGAGAGAACTTAGATCAGCAGCAAAAAACTTATTAGAAATTCCATCAATTAAAAAGGCTGCTTTAAGTATCACCAGGCAAAGAGCCTTTTCAGTGGCTGGCCCCATTCTGTGGAATTCATTGCCTGAGCCTCTAAGACAATTTTCTAGCAGAAATGATTTTAAGAAAGCACTAAAAACCTATTTATTTACAGAAGCATTCGGGAAGGTCGATCACACTCAGTAGTCACTAACCCAGCTTCATATATGGGTACTTAAATCTTCAATTAATATCAGGAGACTACCATCTTGATAGCAATGTTTGTGTATTTCTTCTTTTCTTTCTATACTTTTATTTAAAATAATAGTAAATTATTTAAATGTGCTTCTTTGGTTATAACTTTTAAAAATTTTGATTTATATTGATCATGAAGTAGATTGTATTTTTATTCTAACTTTGTTTTATTATTTTTTATCTTATTTGAATTTTTTGTTACTATCATTGTATACCGCTTTGGTCAATCTTGTATTGGTAAAACAGTGTATAAATATTTCTAAATAAATAAATAAACAAATAAACAAATAAATAAAAAAGAAGAAGTGATCATTAGGCCTGTATTGCAGGGCTTGCATTGGCTTCCAGTTAAGAATAAATCTAAATTTTAATTTTTAGTTGTTGAATGCATTGCAGCCCTATGTGGTTAGAAATAAAATTGAGTGGAACACCCTTGCTCACTCATTACTCTCAGCAAGCCAAAGACTGCTTCACTCCCTTAACCAAGGATATAAACATCAAATAACCAGAGCTGGAGTGCTCTCATATGCTTCCCCAGCAATATGGAATGCTTTACCAATGCACCTCAGAGAAGCAACTGATTTAATAGTGTTTAGGAAGTCTGTAAATGACATTCTCTTCCAGGAGACATTTAGATGATGGCCATATTGTATGTTTGCATGTTTTATTTATATCTATTTTATGTTATGTTTTATGTTGTATGTTGCAGGTTTATTTGATTTTATGATTGTTCTTATTTGATCCATCCTAAATGCTATCTGGAAGTTGTGGAATATACAATTTAAATAGATAAATATTATGCAATTGTTTTGCATTTTCATTAGTATATGCATAATTCTTCCCAAACAAACCACCCACAAAATTAGCAGCTGTAAATATGTGCAGATAATTTTTCTGGGATAGTTTTCAAAGAGAAATTGCACACATACTTTCCGTTTAAAAACTGGTGTAAGGGCTGCAGCTAAAAAGTACCCATAGGCTTTCCACAGCAGTTAGAAAGTTACTAGGGGTATGCACAAAATTTTATTTTGTTTTATTTGTTGCTTATTTTGTTTCATTTATTTAAAACAAAATAAAAAAAGAAGCAAAACATAAATAAAGGGATCAATATTCAAAGCAATTTAGTCGGATATTATCTAGCTAAATGGCAACTTTTTGAATATTGGGGCACATATTCCGCTAGATTTTAGTCAGACAATTCACTATGCAGCTAAAAAGTAGCCAGATAAAGAATAGGCATTCTGGGGTGGGGGTAAGGCCTAAGTTTTCCCATTAACTTGTCTGATTTTCTGTTGTATCCAGCTAAGGGCCAGATTCATTAAGACTTTTCTCCCATTTTGTGTCTATGGGAAAAACCTTTAGTGAATCTGGTACTAAGTTAGCCAGAAAACTTTAGGCCTGCCTCTGAGCAGATCTAAATGTATCCAGACTTGTGTGGTTGGAGAACTTTTAATACTTAACCGGCTATATTCAAAAGAATGCAACCAGTTAAGTGGCACTATTTAGTTTTTTAAAAAAGTGCAATGCAGGCCTTTGGGTCAATTCTCCCCCCCCCCCCAAAAAAAAAATATTTCAGAAATGGTACTGCCAGGCTGAGCATCCCTCATCCCCCTTAAACCCCTCCATAGTGTTTAAAACAGAGTTGTCATTCCTCAGGTTATCCCCCTCCTTTTGCTTAACTACCCCATCTTGCCCCTTTCCCCTTCCCTACCCTCCACCTCCCTGCAATGTCTATGTAATCTAGACCGCCCCCCCCACCATCCTGGATCTCTATAACCCCAGCCTGGAGTGAGGTATTCTTTTACCTGCTTCCAGGACCTCCATTGTTGCTATGACAGCAGCAAAGCTGGAAGTGCTGGGAGCAGGGAAGGGTATACCTTGCTCCTAGCTGTTGTTTTAGAGATCCCTGAGGAGGGGGGCAGGTTACATATTGGTTCTGTATGGGTGGAGGATGGGGAGGGAGGGGAAGGAAGGGAGCCATATTAAGTTAGATGAAAATCATGGAAGGAAGTCAGCCAACTTATGGATGCCATAGCACTGTTTTTATACACTTTGGAGAGGGGTATGGGGGGAGGGGGCTTAGGAGGGTGTTTGGCCAGGCAGGGTCATTTTGCAATATTACAGGGCATGGGGGGCAAATTGGGCCACAGGCCCACACTGCATTTAAAAAATTAAAATAAACAGTATCAGTGAACTGGCTATATTCTTTTGAATATAGCTGGTTACGTCTTAAGTTATCTAATCACACATGGTCGGATAAGTTTTCCAGCCTTGTGTGGCTGGAAAACTTTTAAGAATTAACCGGCTTTATTCAAACGAATATAACCAGTGAAGTGGCACTATTTAGTTAAAAAAAAAAGTGCAATGCAGACCTTTGGGTCAATTCCCCCCCAATAATTGGTTATATTCAGACATAACATAACTATGGCAGATTTTATAATCTTAGTGTTAACCTATATTGATTACTATAACTCTCTGTATTGCGCATTGCCTGCAAAACTATTATAGGATTTACAACTGGTGCAGAAATCAGCAACTCAATTAATTTTTTATATACCCTGGAGGTGCCAATTGTGCCATTTTTAAAGAAGCTTCATTGGTTACCTAGCCATTTAAAGTATTGACTATTGCTTATAAGGCAGTGCTTAAAGCCTCTAATAGCTTAAAAGAAAAGATTAAGGAATATGTTCCTACTCAAGATTTATGCTTTTCAAGTAGTAACTACTAGTGATTCCCTCAGTTAAAAAATTTGGGATCCACAGAACTAGAACAAAGGCTTTTTTCCATATATGCACCAGTCCCGTGGAATGATTTATCTGCTGGACTATGTAGGGAGACTAATTATTTAAAATTTTAAAAGTTGTTAAAAGCAGAATTATTTCAGAAAGCATTTGAAGAGGTTAATTTGGAGGCACAGTGATAGATGTAATTAAATTGTAGTTTTTGTTTTTATGGAATATGTTACTGAATTACAATTTTTTGATGTTATATATGTTTTATGCTAATTTTAAATATTTATGAATTTTTTTGTTAACAGTATCTAAACAGGGTGAGATTATACAGAATATAAATTATTGTTAAATAAATAAATAGATACTGCCCCAACAGGGCAGGAGCAACTGGGGATCATTGCTGCCTTATGAAAATGACAGATAAAGGGAAAGAAGCTAGGGAGAGTCTTGATTGTTCAGGAGAGGACCCAAGAAAATTCGTATTTTCTGATGGAGCAGGGTTTATTTTAAAATAAAACAAAGCAAAACTGTGTTGTTCTTTCATTTCATTTTAAAAATGAAATGAAACAAAACAGGACATTTTGTTGAAATATTGCTTTTGCATTCATATTTGTGAGAATTTACCATTCTGAATGTCATGAATATGTATTACTTTTGACTTTTTCTTAATAAAAGAAATGTTGGCAGATGTTGGCCGTGCTTTATAGTCCCAGAAGGAAATATTTCCTGAAAAAGTGGCACATTCTTGCAAAAGTACTCAGAAAATAAAATGTTGCTTTTTCCATATCATTGTTCCATGAAAACTGGTGATTGAGCAGCATAGCCAGGATGTTAATACTGATAAGGATTTACATGTAGAAATGATGCTGTAAGTTGGTCTGGTCTAGTGGCTTAGTAGTAATTCTGTGCATTGCTATGCAGAGGGCTTGAGATGATTATTCTGTTTTCTCTAGGCTGGAAGATGCTGCAAAGGCAGCCTTCTCATTCATTAGGGGGAGAGAGACTCAGACTCACAAATCATGCAATGGTGTGATTTAGTAGCAAGACTTAAGAGTACATTTTCAAAGGATTATATACAGAAAATTAGCATATGCATGTGTAAGTAGCTTGTATATATCTTATAACATCATACATATCAAATTCAGTAGAGCATTACTGAAATAAATATTGACTTTTTTTGTAATCTGTTCAGGTTGCCATGTATTTATACAGTAAATAAAAGGGGTGTGCAGCCAGAAAATGTTAATTTTGGGAGTTAGTTTTTTTTTTTTTCATTTCTGTTTAATTTTGTTTCTATTTCAATTTAATGCACACTAAAAAAATGAAAACAAAATAAAATAAAATGCATATTCCTAGCAAATAAGAAACATATGAAAGTCTAAAAGGGGGAGGTGAGAAAGGAGAAAGCTGAGCGCTCTCTCAGTGCTGCATGCACAGTCTCAGAAGTCATGCAAAGTTACTGTACAATTGAGGAAAGATATAATTTATAATGTTATCAGTCAAGAAGGAAATATCAAGGAGAACAAGCTAGAAAGTGAATGATACAAGCATTTCACAAAGGTGTGTTTTGCATCCTCAGCCCATGAGAAAGCCAGCACGGGAGATGGAAGACAGTAAACGTCAGGCGATTGGAATTTTGCAGCGCATCAAACCAAAATTACAATTCCCCAATCACTTTTCCCTCTGATCTCCTTTGCCAGATTCAGAAAAAGGGGATATTGACTTCTAGTGTGCATACATGCAGACAGATGCACCCTCAAAATAGATGTCTTGCTGCAGGGAAGCACTACTAAACCAAAAAGGAGAAACTTTAACAATATTACAAATTTGTTAGAGCTGGTAAATAATATTACTCATGACCCTAAACACCAGAGACAACTCATTCATTCCAGAGAGTACAATTCATTTCCTAAAGCAGTGAAGGACAGACATAAAAATGAATGAATAACAGTAATGACTGGAATGTGATACAACACAATAAAATATATTACCCATTTGCTTTGAGGGAAGGGAAATAATCAATCATATTTTTATCTGAAGTGATATGACCCTGTATGACATAACTGTTTAAGTATTTTAAATGCAATTTCCAAATCCTGTTGGTAAAAAAGATTGGTATAAACAAGAAACATTGTTATCAAATTGGCTATCCAGATGTTTTATGAGAAAAACACATGTGCTTGTGAAAAAAAATGGAAATGTAAAAATTATTTTCAACAATCTGTAAATGACACACCCAAAAGAGGATCTCAAATGACTCACTTTTTAAGATAAAATGGTCATTTTTAAAAGGCATATGACTGAATAGCTTAACACAGCAGCAGTGAGCATTATTATGGTCAGATTAAATATTTTATTTATTTATTTATAAAATGTATTAATCACTTTCCAATTTTTCAATAAAATTTCCAAAGCGATGTACATGTATAGCAGCAGAATCATATAAGAACATAAAATAAATCAAAATTTTAAAACAAATAATTAACATATTAATATTAATAATTTTCTAGTACAGCAGCCCATTACAGTAATTCTATATATGTTTGTGCCCCATATATATCTAATTGATTCTGGAAAGGGGATTTAAATGGCACACTTTTTAAGATAAAAAGGTCACTTTTAAAAGGCATATGATTGAATAGCTTAACACGGCAGCAGTGAGCATTATTACGTTCAGATTAAATATTTTAGTGGATAATACTTTAAAATCATCAGCTCAGAGTGCTGCAGCATTCAAAAAAGCAAACTGAATGTTAGGAATGATTAGGAAGGGAATGGTTAATGAAACAGAAGATGTCATAATGCCTCTGTATTGCTCCATGGTGAGATCGCACCTTGAATACTGTGTACAATTCTGGTTGCCGCATCTCAAAAAAGATATAGTTGCGATGGAGAAGGTACAGAGAAGGACAACCAAAATGATAAAGGGGATGGAACAGCTCTCCTATGAGGAAAGGCTGAAGAGGTTAAGCTTGTTCAGCTTGGAGAAGAGATGGCTGAGGGGGGATATGATAGAGGTCTTTAAGATCATGAGAGGTCTTGAACGAGTAGATGTGAATCGGTTATTTGCACTTTCGGATAATAAAGGGACTAAGGGGCATTCCATGAAGTTAGCAAGTAGCAGATTTAAGACTAATCGGAGAAAGTTCTTTTTCACTCAATGCACAATTAAGCTCTGGAATTTGTTGCCAGAGGATGTGATTAGTGCAGTTAGTGTAGCTGGGTTCAAAAAAGATTTGGATAAGTTCTTGGAGGAGAAGTCCAGTAACTGCTGTTAATCAAGTTTACTTAGGGGCAGATTTTAAAATCTGCGCATGGGCGCAGATTTGTTTGTGCAATCCAGCGCATGTTATAAAATCCAGGTTGCAAAATTGTGCACCCCCTTGCGCACGCCGAGCGCACAGGCTGCCTCAATTCTACCGCTCCCCCCCCCCACCTTCCCCTCCCTTCCCCTATCTAACCCACCCCCCAGCCCTAACTAGATCACCCCCCCTACCTGTGTTTCAGAAGTTACACCTACCCCTTAGGGAATAGCTACTGCTATTAATTGCATCAGTAGCATGGGATCTCCGTGGTGTTTGGTAGGGGTGTGCATTCGGATTGACCGCATTAGTAAAACGCAACTCATATTTTTTTTTTACTTAAAAAATTGATTCGACATAAACGATCGGATTTCCCACATATCGAACATAGATATGTTCGATATGTGGGAAATCGCGATTGTTGAGCCAAAATAAAAATATAAACCCCCTCACCCTCCTTAATCCCCCCCCCCGACTTACCACAACTCCCTGGTGATGGAGCGAGGAGTGAGGACGCCATTTCTGCAATCCTTGGCGAGAAGCATGTGACGTCGGCGGCACGTCGAGTGACGCCGGCGTCACGTGATTCCCGGCTCGTTCGCGCCGGACGGCTCGTTCGGCCCAAAAAGAACTTTTGGCCAGCTTGGGGGGGCCTCCTGACCCCCCCAAGCTGGCCAAAAGTTCTTTTTGGGCCGAACGAGCCGTCCGGCGCGAACTCGCCGGGAGTCACGTGACGCCGCGTCACTCGACGTGCCACCGACGTCACATGCTTCTCGCCAAGGATTGCAGAAATGACGTCCTCACTCCTCGCTCGATCACCAGGGAGTTGTGGTAAGTCTGGGGGGGGGATTAAGGAGGGTGAGGGGGTTTAAATTTTTTTTTTGCACATATGTACATATACCCAACTCATTGGATTTTTTTTATGTCCATATTGGCCGCAAGTGGGACCCCCTTTCGGACATAAAAAATATGAACATAAAATTTTGCTCTGCACATCCCTAGTGTTTGGGTAATTGCCAGGTTCTTGTGGCCTGGTTTGGCCTCTGTTGGAAACAGAATGCTGGGCTTGATGGACCCTTGGTCTGACCCAGCATGGCAATTTCTTATGTTCTTATAAAATGTATTAATCACTTTCCAATTTTTTAATACAATTTACAAAGTGATATACACGTATAGCAGCAGAATCATATAAGGTCATACAATAAATAAAAATTTTCAGACAAATAATTAACATATTAATATTAATAGTCATCCAGACTAGCAGCCCTAAAAAAGTACCCACCTCTGTTCCATTACAGTAATTCTATATGTAAATTTGTGCCCCATATACAACTATGTGATTCTGGGATTATACGCCAGCATCACCAACCCCTTAAACCTAAATGGTTATTCCAAGAATTAATTCGGAATCTCTGTCATCATTAACCAAGTTTTTACTTTAAGCAGAAATTTCATCAGAACCATTTCTTCTCTGCCATCCAATGGAATACTGTTCCATAATTTAGAAACCAATATGGAAAAAGACCGATTTTGAAATTTTACATAGCAGAAACTTTTTACAGAGGGGAGTTGCAGCTGTGAGCTAATCTGAGAGTGAGTAACTCAGCAACTGGCTTGCTTGAGGTGTTGGAAGCAGGAAAATGTTAATGTGCTCAACCAATGATAGTTTAGTTTTCAGCTTTAATTTATAATACAACCACATGTCTGCTTTATTAATTTTGATAATTGTATCAGTCTAAAGAGTTGACTTGGGCTGTCAGGTACATGTACGAGAGATCATATCCCTATTTCTAACACAAACGCTGCTCCTAACCTCTAAGTAAGAGACAGAGTAAACTAGTAAGATGCCATCTTGCAGCCTTATGCATGAAGAAGGGGAAAACAAATTTCGTAAAAACTAAAATACACCAGAAATTGGCAGAGGCAGGGGCAGGCAGCAGCTCTAGTGGGGAATGAATTCATGCTGCACACCCAGTCAATGGATGCGCCTAATACCTCAGCCAATATTCTACCAGCCATAAGAGAGATGCTGGAGGGTTAGAAGCTAGATAGGAGAGTGCAGAGTTTAAATGTAGGTTTCTTTGTCACAGATAATGGCACAAATATTGTTAAGGCAATAAATGATGGGAACTTACATGGTATCCGAAGTTTTGCATACACACTGCATGTGGTAGTGAAGGTAAGGATGCCTTGGGGATAAAGTTCAGAATGAATACTTGACATAGCTTTTAGAGAAATCAGGAAAATTGTGAGCCACTTCCATAAATGTGTAAAGGCAAGGTAGCTTCTCTGAGAGAAGCAAGAGAAAATTGGGATGCCTCTCAAGCGCCTCATTGTTGATATTGGTACTCGCTGGAATTCAGTGTACCTGATGTTGAAGAGGTTAGTGAAGCAGCAGACACCCATTCATAGTCTGTTTCAGAAAATAGAGATAGGTGTCAATTGTCCTTTGGGGCATCATGATTGGGCAATTATCAGGCAGTTAGTAGGAATCCTGAGGACATGAGTTCCAGAGGTGCCACCTTGGGGTGTTCTTCCCACCCAGACTTGCTTTCTTCTTGGTTTGTTATACAGGTGGATTTGATCCCCAGTATAAAATTTTGAAAAAGGAAAAAAAAAGGCACAGGCATAGGTTTTACTGCCATGACATGGCACCTGTTCCATAGTTTTCATTTTCTACAATTCCTGTACAATATCAGGCTGGTTCTCCCATGCTGTTTGATGGTTGTTCATACTAGGGTGGTTTGTCCAAAAAAGTATTCATTCAGAAGGAAGAAATATAGGCACAAGAGAAAAGATGCTCTAGAGAAACCATTTACTGAATGCCATAACAGAGTAGCAAGAGAGAACTCGTGTAAAACCAGAAAATCTGGAAATTGAATGGCCAAAGTACAGCTATAGAACTGGGGAAAAAGTTAAAAAAAAAAACCCAAACCTTCACAATGTACTGTAAAACTTAACCACACTCCTTTGTGAGTCTATTTGCATGTTCTGAATGTGGTATCAGTTTCATTTGAGAAGCCCATTTCACAAAAAAATCAAAATTCCACCCAGCAGATAGATTAAGCACAAGCAACTATCTCTGCTAGAGTGAAAAATTACCTTGTGTAGGAATTAAAATCTATGGGGAAGATTTTTAAACTTGTGTGAGTACATCCAAGTGCGCGCGCTATCTGGCGTGCGCACATGGACACGCGATTTTATAACATGAGTACGCAGACTCGGTCTTGTTATAAAATTGGGGGTCAGTGCACGCAAGGGGGTACACAATTGCTGAGCCATGCTGCCTTCCCCTGTTCCCTATCCCCCACCTCAACTTCCCTTCCCTTCCCTCCTCCCACTCTTTCCCCCCTACCTTCTTCTTTTTGATTTTGTTGCAAATGGCCACTGTGTCGGAGGTCTCTGGCCCCACCCCTGCCCTCAGACCACCCCATCCCGCCCCCTCCCTGTCCCTTTTTGCAAGCCCCGGGATTTACACGCTTCCTGGGGCTTTCTGTGCGTCGCCGGGCCTTTTAAAAATATGCCCGGTGCACATAACCTTTTGAAAATCCAGCCCTATGTACTTACTGCACATATTTCATTCATATGAAAAGAGGTGTTTCCATGGGTGTGATGAAGAAAGGAGATTTGAAGTCACGGTGCATGAGAGTGGAGAGAATGGAGTGTGCCCAACTATCTGAATACATGGGCATGTAGGGAGTTCAACCTCTGACAGTGTGTGTAGGAGGTCAAGTGGTAAGGTAAGGGAGAAGGCTGAGATATCCACAAGGGCACATGTCATGATAACCATAAACATTAGTGGAGCAAAGTTCATGCCGGAGAGGGAGGAGAAAGTGGATAGGATTTATTAGTGATATGCAGCACAAACATTTTTGTTTCAGTTTATTTTTTTAATTTTACATTTTTTTGTTTTATTTTAATTATTATTTCAGTTTGATTCATTGTTGAACCAAAATAAACATTAAAAAATGAAACCAGAAACAAAACACCATGAAATGGGATCCTCCTGGGCCCCTCTGCCCTACAGAAATCAGCAGGGCTGGGGTCACCCCCAGCCCTCACTTATCCTTTTTGTAGGGGTCCTGGTGGAAGAAAGGGGCAGGAGTGATCCCAACTTACTCTTGCCCCACCACAACTCTTTAAAAATGATACCTGGCTCTGAGAGCAGCATCAAAATTATGTCAAAATGGTGCAAGTCTCAGGGCTGGCTGGTGCCATTTTCTTGTTCAGACATACAAAAATGGCACCTCCTGGCTCTGAGATGAGTGCCATTTTATCCTCACTATAGCACCATTCTCAGAGCTGGGTACCAATTTTAAAGAATTGCACCAGGGCAGGAGCAAGTGAGAATTAAGTCTGCTCTTTTCTCTTTCCAGGATCCCCTCAGAAGTGGTAAGTGGGAGCCGGGTAGGCTCCCTGCACCAGCTGATTTCTGGGAGGGGACAGGATAATCCTGAGAAGGCCTTGGCTTGACTTGGCTCAGCCTAGCTGGGTAAATCCCCAAGTCTTGTCTTATTGACAGGGACTTGGGAGTCAGAGGATTCTGGGGAGGTTCCAGCTGGGTAGGCCATGGTTCTGGTTGATGACGGGGGATGATTTATTTTCCCCTCAGGAAATAGTGCACTGTATGCACACAATTTCATGAAGTAAGAACACCCAAAACTTTTCGCCGATTTTGTAGGGATGATACATTTGTTTTAGGAAATGTGAACGGAAATGAAAATGCACCTTTTTGGTTCAGATTATCCATTCTTTTGAAACAAATGAAGATTCCTATTATTTATTGTATACACTAAATCAGTTTAGCATGCATGCAGTTAGCAACGTATAGTTAATCAGTCCCAATGTCTGTTAATAAAAATGCTAAAAAGTATTGGCAGTGTAAACTAACAAATATATTGTGAACATTTTATTTATATTCTGCTTTTCAGATGCTTCAAACTGGATTATATTCAGGTACTGTAGGTATTTCCCTATCCCCAGAAGGCTCACAATTTATGGGTCTCATTTAAAAAGTATTTTTCACATCCACACAGTATGTAATTTTCAAAGGAGTTACGCACATAAATGTAACATACAATCATAGAAATTTTCAAAAGCCATTTACATGTGTAAAGTGTACTTACAAATGAATATCCTATGGACAATTCAATGGCATATATTGTAGCAATTTTCAAAAGCTCACTTACATGGGTAAAGTGCTTTTACACGTGCAAAAAATTGTAAGCATGTAAATGCTTTTCAAAATCAGGCCTATAGCTTGTAAATCCTTTTGAAAATTACCCGCACAGAATGGGAGAAAACCTTTAGTAAATAGGCCCCTATGTTTGTACCTGAGGCAGTGAAGGATGATGTGACTTGCCCATGGTCATAAGGAGCAGTAGCAGGATTTGAACGCTGGTTTACAGCATACTGCTGTAGCCTCTACGCTGTTCTTCCACTTTGTAACGTGGTGGTTGAGGACTGTGTAAGCCTCTAAAGCTTTGGTTCACAAATAAATCTCTGGATCTTATATAAAATTACATGAATTGCAGATTTATTCATAAATCACTGCAGGGGAAATTCTCTTTAAAATGACACAATGTGTGGCAAATGATGTTGTGGCAAATGTGCATAAATTGTAGACAAATATACACCAATCCATAATGGAGCTTTTTTGTAAAATTCACTTTATTTGTTTCAAAAATTCTCTTGTGACTAAATGAGTAGAATTATTCTCTTGTGACTAAATGAGTGCAATTATTTGAACAAATTTACAATGTACATCCTTGTGCAAAGGAGTTCCATTGTATTCAGAAACATTAATGCATTCCAAATAATGATTTTTATGACATGAAACCACCATTACTCAGCCATGGAATACTCCATCCTACTTTCCCCAGCAGACTAGTCAGATTGTCATCTCATATTTAAAATATAAGATCCAGTTTCTCCTCTTTCAGTCACTCACACTCACTACTTAATATCTATCATCAGGTTTTTACTGTTTTGGCACTCAAAGAACCTAATCCACACTTTAGATGTAAACTAAATTCTTCAACAGAAGCTGGACTGCAAATGAGATCATGCCATTGAGAAAAAGATATCTGATCTACTCTCTTTCCAGTCTCTCAGCACAGTCCTCTGTATCGTTGTCAATGATACATAACATCATTTTTTGACATATTTTCCTCTTAGGATTTTGACTTCCACAATGCCCAGGAGCACAGTTAAATTCAAAGTAATGCCAAATAACTTATGCCAAAACATAAGGATTTCAAAAAATATATAGATGAACTGGAAAAGGCACAGAGATGGGTGCCCAAAATGAAATGATAGAGGGGATGGAATGACCCCTCTATGAAGTTAGGGCTGTTCAGTTTAGAAAAGAGATGACTGAGTGAAGATATGAAAGAGATCTATGAAATCATGAGTGGAAGAGAACGGGTAAATGTGAATTGGTTATTTACTTTTTCAAAAAAATTCAGAAACCAGGGGGCCACTCCAAAAGGTTAGTAAATAGCACATTTAAAACAAATTGGAATGGACTTGTGTGGGCATTGTGGAATAGCAGTGGGCACGCTGTCGCACGCTTTTTGGTCATGTCAGGAAACCCAGCAATTATGAACCAATATAACTGGTTAATAGCAAAGATTATAGGCTATGTTATTCCTAATTCGTTGGAACCTCTGCTGTTTGACAACTTCCCCTTTCATTTTTTAAGACTAGGGGGGACAGATTGTATGTCTGGAAGGCTTGTGTACTTGGCAAAAGAGCTGTTCTTCTTCTTACGTGTTGGAGGGATGAAAGTGTGCCCTCCTTTTGGCATTGGAGGAATTTACTGCATGGTATGATGCAAATGGAACATATTTCTTCAAAGTACACCTTTCATTGCTGGAACTAGATCTTGGTGGTCTGGGAAAACTATATTCAGGCACTGTCTCCCAGAGTACGGAATATGATTAATAACAGTGGATTCTGACTGTTCAGAAGTAAAGCCCTTATTTGCAACTCGGAAGTGGATACTATCAGGATGGCTCTGGATTTATGGACCCGGGGATTGTGAAATTTTAGGGAGACGTATCTGTGTTGTTTTGGAGATTCTGCAATAGCTAGGAGGGGGAAAAGAAGGGGGGAAGGGTAAAGAAAATCTATCGGTCTTATATGTTTGTATGTGCTTGTCTTCAAGGTACACAAGAAGACGGTACCTGAAGAACAGGTTTGGTTTTCTTTTGCATTTAATAAAAAAAGCTGAAACTAAAACAAATTGGGGAAAAGTGCTTTTTCAATGAATGCACAATTAATCTCTGGAATTCATAGCCAGAAGATGTTGTAAAGGCATTTAGCACAGATGGGTTTAAAAAAGATTTCGACAAGTTCCTGGAGGAGAAGTCCATAAACTATTATTAACTAGACAGACATGAGGAAAGCCACGGCTTATCCCTGTGCGTTAGCAGCATGGGTTCTATCTACTGTTTGGCATCCTGCCAGGTACTTGTGACCTAGACTGGCCAGTGTTGGATGAAAACAGAATGCTGAGGACCCTTGATGGACCCTCGGTCTGACCCAATATGGCAATTCTTAAATTCTTATCAGAGCACACTATATATACGCACACTATATATACCCAGTACGAGGGTGGATTAATTCTAATAATTTTACTGGGATCAGTATAGCCTGTATGCTATTTTATATGTTATTAATCTGGTTATCAACAGTGCTTTCCTTGAGGAAAAAATAAGTGCTGGTACGTCAAATAGAGGATGCATGGTTTTGTTTTTTTTGAGGGACCATAGGCCAGATCAGGCAGTTGCAGGAAAAAGATGCCGGTACTCAGTAGTGTCAAGTCTCGCCTGCAACAAAGCCCTGGTTATCATTATCTCTTCTTAACTCTTGCAAGAAGGCCCTGCTCAAACTTCTTCCTGCCAGATTCACACCAAACTCTTTATCATGTTAGATTTTTAGGTTGGGCCATATTACTCGTGAGCACCTTAACTACAAACTCATATTCACAAGAAGTTGGTCTTTGAAATATTCCACACACACAGATGTACTTGTGTAGATCAGGTCTGGATCTGTCAATAGACACACTAGGCCTGTGCCTAGGGCAGCAGAAACCTGAGGATGGGGGGGAGTAGGCTGGTTGAATATTTAATGCCTTTCGGTTGTGCTTAATCTCACTCAGCAGAGAACAACCTTCTCCTTCCTGATCCAGTGCTTCCCTTCCAGGCAGCATGCAGGGAACAAGAGAGCCTGCAGCAGACAGATCAAAGGGGGATCATTTTGGGGAGACTAGAAATAGCTGAATATAGATTATTGGAGGGTGGGAAAAGAGGCTGAGGGATGAAAAGGGGATGGCTAGGGTGTGTTGGTATGTGTGTGTGTGTGTGTGTGTGTATGTAATAGAGATGTGTGTGTGTGTATGTAATAGAGATGTGAATCGGGTGCCGGAATCGGTTCTGGTTTCGGGATTGTGGACCCGTGGTCCGAACAGTTTTTGTTTTTGGCTGTCCTGAGCCAAAAAAAAAAAAATCCACCCTGATCCTTTAAATCTAATTATTTACAATCCCCCACCCTCCCGACCCCCCCCAAAAAACTTTCCTAAAGAACTTGGTGGTCCAGCGGGAATCCCGTGAGCGATCTCCCGCTCTCGGGCTGTCGGCTGCCAGTAAACAAAATGGTACTGGTGGCCCTTTGCCCTTACCATGTGACAGGGGCTATCAGTGCTATTGGCCGGCCCCTGTCACATGGTAGGAGCAATGGACGGCCGGCGCCATCTTAAAAAATGGGGGGGGGGTCGGGAGGGTGGGGGATTGTAAATAATTAGATCTAAAGGGTCGGGTGGGTTTGGGGTTTTTTTTTCTGTGTGCCCTTTCTCCCCCCCCCCCCCCAAAACAATAAGAAAATCACACAAAGATTTTGTGGGGTTTCCCTATCATTTTCATGACGGATCAGAAAATATTGTATGATATTTTCATCTGTCAAAAAAAATGATGCACATCCCTAGTATATAATATTGGGTGGGATGTTAGAGAGGGGAATGCAAGGAGGAACAGGACAGGAACATGGTAGAGACAGCTTCCTCCTTTCCTCCTCACCCATTGCAATTCACATCCTCCGTCCATTGATTTTGGATTCTAACCTTCAGATCCTGTAACCTCCCTTCCTTTCTTCCTACCTCTCCATTCTCTCCAGATCCTTCTCCCTCCTCCCCTTCCTCAATCCAAGATCTTCCTTCTCTCTCTCTCCTCTTACCCATCACAGTTTCCTAATTGTCTCCATCCCTAGTTCTTTCTTTTTCACACTCCTCCTCCTTTCTCCTGATCCCCCTCCCTTCCCCTCCCCATCCCTATCTTCTCCCGTATAGATACTTGAGATCATTTTTCTTCACCCAATAAAAATAATATAAAAATTATACTAATCATAGTATAAAACTAATTTTTATTATATAATATGAAAGATGGAAATGTTTGCCAGTTTGCTTTTGAGTTTTTATATTTTTGCTACAACAGAATCTGAGCTGCCATAGGGAAACTAGGGGACTGTGCTTTAGACTGGGGTCGACAGCAGTGACTTTGCCTAGGGGTGCCAAAACCCTAAATCCATCACTGGTTTAGTTTTATCATTGACATTTAATCTATCCTGTTTTTATTCTGAAAAAATTATATCCTGGGATATTTACATCCCATTTCTGATTACCAATGAGCCACGATTCAGTGACTAGAACGACATCACTGTCCTCTTCCACCAAAACAGCTTCTAGATCAATTATTTTGTTAGATTACATGCATATGAATGCATGACTTGTTTTCTACCTCCTGCGCCTATGCCTCCATTTCTCTGGGATGCAGCTTTTCCCCTCATATTGTGCCTTGGGGGTCATCTTACTATTGATACCGCTTTGCTCCTCTCTTCATGCCTAAAGGTATTCATGACCCCCATCTTCAACTACTTTTCTCATGTTACTGCTACCATCTGTAACAAAAATTCAGTAATGATCATCTGTTTCCATCTTAGAAACCAGCCCTTCATCATCCCTTGCATTGACATTATGATATAGATCGAGGTTTGACTCTCATCTACTCCCTCGGTGTGCATCATAGGCCACCTGTATCCTACTGGTCTGCTCCTACTAGACCTCTTACTTGCCCCTCCCTTGTCCAGATGCCACTAGTGTGCCATGAGGTAGGTGTGTGTAGCATATTGGCTAGTTCAGTTGTCTGTGGCAAAATGGGTGTCAATCCTATTTTAACTTTCTGCACCTGCATCTGAGTACAGCACATAATATACAAATTGGGAATCACCTGCCTACTGAATGTTGTCCTGAAGGACACTTTCTAATTGGTGACTCAAAGATGAAGCAGCCACTTGAATTTATGCTCTCTATCACCTGCAGAGGCTGTTCATCCAGGGCAAACATTTCCCAATTTCCTGTGTCATCACCTGCCATGCTGCCTGCATCTTACTCCAGGACAGTTGACTTAGGTGTGGGAGCTGCTTGCTTATCACCTCACTGGGGAAGGGACCGTGAGTGGAGTGGGGATCTGCATGAAAAAAGGACATCCCCTTTTCTGCTTCTGCTACTGCTGGTCCCCATGCTAGTACTGCCTCTGAAAATAAAGCTAATGGTTTTTGTTTTTTTTGCAAATGATTCTGCATGACACTGGAGAAGGATGGCCCAGTACTTTCCCTCTGCTGATGGCTTTCTGTAAAAGTTTGGTCTTCCAGTGCCTCCACTTCTCTGATGTCTTGCAGGATTCCCTCTCCCTCTCTGGGTCATTGGCTATTGCTCTTGGGGGCTTAGGTTGAGGGGTACCAGGAGTGCAAATGACAAGTGGAAACTCTCACACTCTCCACTATCTGCTTTTTCTGGTGGGTGGCCTTGCACCAGAAGCATCACTTGCTGCCTTCTATGGCTGTTCACTGGATAGCACGCTAATAAGTAGACTATGCAAACCCTCTTTAGCTATTAGAAGATCAATATTCTTTGAGTCTGCAAATTCCACACATCTCTCTGTCCCTCCGTCTGAATCAGTGGTTTCTCCAAATATCTGCTGTAGACACTGCTCAGTAGGAAACGGGGGTTGCTCCATTCCTAGTGCCCCCCCTCCCCCTCTTACTCTACCTGCTTCTGCTCCTGCACCATAGTAACAGTGGGAATGTCTCTATAGCTGTTTCCTTCTTCTTCATAAAATCTCTCTTGATCTTGGTCAGGGGACTCCTGGTCCTACCATTACTATCATCAGTAGTGCTGCTTGACTAATTTCTTACGGAGGGAAACATTGTCTTCTTCCTCTCCCATTGTTGTTGCCCTGTCTCCCCTATGATACCAGTGGCATGATAGAATTTGAAACATTCAGCTCACCATTAGGGGCTAGGGTCTTTGAATGTTACAATGTAGTATGCAGTATAACCAGTACTAATGTGGACACATATATAGATAGCAGAACAGACAGTCGGTTTTCTTAGAAAGAAACCATGCCACGCCCTGTATGCTGACTATAGACTTACTCTAGTGACTAAATGATACAGTATGCGAAAGCATCACACACTAGGAATGTTTAGTTTAGTGCACCAAATTAAAATAGTTTCACTGAATGGGATTTATTGCACACTAAATCAGATTTAGAGTACACTAAAACAAAATTTAAAAAACCCCAAATGACACAACACTTCTCCCCCTCCCCCCCACCCACCACCAAAAAAAAATAAAAATAATTTTTGACTGCATACTCCTATCACCCCCACAGTATACTGACTTCTTTCCACCTACAGCTGAGAACAGAGGCTGCTATACCTGGCTGCCAGTCAGTCACCACTGCTGTGAAACACAGATCTCTTTCTACTGTGCTGCAGAGTGTAGAGACAGACACACTCTCAGCCCCTGTTAGGTGATAGGGTAATCCTGCAACAGTCAAGAGCAGTGGCGTAGCCACGGGTGGGCCTGGGTGGGCAGGTGCCCACCCAACTTAGACCCAGGCCCACCCAACTAGCACCGGAACTGCAAGGCTGTCGCGGGATCCCATCCCCGCGACAGCGAACAAGAGAACCCACGCCTCGCGCGCCATCACGGCACACATGGGGAAGCGCTGCTGCGGCGGTATGGCCAACCGGTCTTCCTGTTCGGGGGGGGGGAGCGGAAGCGCGCGCGCAGCTTCCGCTTCCTCCCCCCCCAATGCAGGAAGATCAGCTGCCTCTCCTGCTGTCACCCGTTCTCCGGCTATCTTCGGACCAAACGGCCCGCCGAACTTCCTGTTTGGGGGAGCGGAAGCGCTGCGCACAGCTTCCGCTTTCTCCCCCAGAGCAGGAAGATCAGCTGCCTCTCCTGCTGCCACCGGCCTCCCGCTATCTTCGGGCGTCGGGCCGTACTGCCCGCCGATCTTCCTGCTTGGGGGGGGGGGGAGGAAGCGGACGTTGTGCGCTGCGCTTCCGCTCCCCCCCCACCGACAGAAAGTTCGGCGGGCAGTAGGGCCCGACGCCCGAAGAAGATAGCAGGAGTCCGGTGGCAGCAGGAGAGGCAGCTGATCTTCCTGCTCTGGGGGAGAAAGCGGAAGCTGTGCACGTGCTTGAATGTGTATGTGTGGATGAGAATGGGAGTGTGTGTGGGTGAAAACTGGAGCCTGGGTGTGTATGTGGGTGAGAATGGAAGCTTGAATATGTGGGTGAATGGGAGCTCAAATGTGTGTATGTGTGGTTGAGAATGGGAGCCTGGGTTTGTGGGTGGGTGAGAATGGGAGCTTGAATGTGTGTATATATGGGTGAGAATGAGAGCCTGGGTTTGTGTGGGTGGGTGAGAATGGAAGCTTGAATATGTGGATAAGAATGGGTGCTTGAATGTGTGTATGTGTGGGTGAGAATAGTACCTTAAATGTGTATATGTATGGATGAGAATGGGAGCTTGAATATGTGTGGGTGAGACTGGGAGCATGGGTTTGTGGGTGAGAATGGGAGTCTGGGTTTATGTGTGTGGGTGAGAATGGGTGCCTGGATGTGCGTCTGTGTGTGCATAAGAATATAAGCCTGGGGAGGGGTGAGAAAGTGAGAACTTGAATGTGAGCTTGTGGGGGGGGGGAAGAGCATATGAGAGTGACAACTTGAGTGTGTGAGAGGGAGTCTGTGAGAGAAAGCGTGTATGTGTGTGTGTGTGTGTGTGTGGAAGGGAAGAAGACAGTAATAGAAGAAAGACACTGAAAAGGAATTAGGAAAGAGCTATAAGGGAAAAAATGGGAAAAAGAGACCAGGACCAACTGATTAGAAAAATACAAAGATCAGACAACAAAGGTAAAAATATATATCTATATTTTGAGATGTTAGCAATTTAAATATAAGCAACACAACCGCTCTCTCAAAATTTATGGACAGGTAGGAGCCGTGTATAAAATCGTAATAATAAGAAGGCTAAAGTACCACAAATCACCGTGAATTATGTTTGTATCATTAAGTAAACCTCATACTTAGGCGTAGATGTGAATGCTATGCTGCATAATTTGGCATTATTTATCAGTAAAAAAAACAACTAGTAGACCTGCATGCCTACAGCCCACCCATGTTAACCTTGTGCCCACCCAAAAAATCAATTCTGGCTACGCCACTGGTCAAGAGAGAGATTACAGTGTCTCCTCTAACATAGCACAGTGACACTATAACAAAAGACATCAGCCCACTTTGAACTCTTTTTCCTTTATAAATCTTTTTTAAAACTTTTTTTTTTCATTCTGAGAAGAGCTGCAGAATCAGAACTTTTCTGTCTGAAATCCAATAGAGAAATGACCAAACCAAATGATGACTGCTCTAAATTATGGAGTGTTTTTTCACTTTGAGATAAAAATAACTTGAGGAAGTAACATTTGGACAGGCTAGTTTTAAAAAAATAACTGCTTACCTTGATTAGTCCTCCTCCTTCCTTGTTTCTACCTACTTGGGCTTCGCTATATTTGCTTTCAAGAGAAAAAAACATGTTTTTTTTTTCTTGCCGCAAAGTCTGTAATGTGTCCTAAAACAAATGAAACAGGAATGTCCAGAGGCACTGTCCATTAGTTATGGAAAAAATGAAACAAACCAAAAATCTATTTATTTGTCATGTTTTACCTATTTGTTTCAAATAAAAATTCTCTACGCAAAAACAGTTCCCTTGATCTACCCAATCCACACTCTTCCAACTTTCATCCAGTGTAGTAAATAATTTCCAATTCACTTGTTAAAAAAAAAAAAAAAGTTTAGATAAGGAAATAATTTTCTCTCTCACAGATTTTTTTTTTTTTTACATATCTCTGAATTTTGAAGAATAGAGGTCCTAAAGAACAGTTCACACTATTGGCCATGAGTACTACATAACGGATATAATTGCACAATTTTTTATTTTAGTAACAGAGCACAGGATTTCTGACTAGGCTGGCAGTCAGTGTTTCCCAACCCATTCCTGGAGAAAAAAAAACCTAATGAATTGAGATTTTATGGCGAGCCATAATGACTATGTATGGAAGATAATTGTGGAACCAGAGGTTACTGAAGTAGTACGATTTTGTCATCTTGATCTCATTTTTGATTCGATAGGGGTCTGGATGATCAGAGCTTGCTCCTGTGTTGAGTCAGTAGATGGTGTGGGTGAGCTGCAGGCAGAGGAAGTGAAAGCAGTCGAACAGAAACTGTGAACTGGTTGTATAAAGTTGCGTTTGGCCCCAATAGTTATTGAAAGAAATTCTTCTGTTTAATGTCATCAAAATGTTGCTGATTATGCTTACCTTCACCAGCTCCTTAACTGAGCTGTGCCATCTCTTAGGCAGGATTATGCTGACACCTGTAGATTTCTTGCTGTATTGGGAGGGCCAGTTTTGAAAGAACCAGGAGTTAGTGTTAGGGAATTTACCATGGCTAATATGATAAATGAGTCTATAAGGATTGCTGCATGGAAAGATAAGATGCTAAGGGATCGAGACATGACTGGATAAACTCAAGCTGATTGGTTCAGAAGAATCGTCCAGGTTGAACACCCAGCTTGCTCCAAGTTTGACTTTAATTTTCATACTGTAAATGTTTTATTGCATTAATCAGAGAGGATGTTTGAACCTGATTCACGAGCATGCTGCTGCTATTGAGATGTGATTACGCATGATGATCAGAGCAAGGCATGCCTGAAGGAGGCATCCTGAGATTCCCATGACACAAATATTATTTTCCTAACAAATATAAGAGCCCACTCCCGCTATTGAGGAGAAGGTACACAGCTAACATTTTTATATACCGGGTCTCCAGGACAGGATTAAGAATCACTGGCTTAACCTAAAGGTTGAAACTCAGAGCTGGTAATGAGTAGATGATGGCAGAAAAAGACCTATTAACCCATCCTATCTGCTCTATTATTCCTGGCTACACTGCAAGGATATATCCCAGCTGCCAATCATAGGAGACTGACTGTAGGATAGCACTTCTTAACCCAGCAGTTTTTGCTCACTTCTTTAATGGTTCTCTACCATTCTAGATAGATGAATATATAAGATTTTATACTTAATCCAAGATCCAGCACTCCCTCTTCCCAGCTTTGCAGTAATTTAGACCATAATGCAATAAGGTTTGCACATATAAAGGCAGAATATAAGTTAAAAAATATTATTATAACCGTTTTGAAAATGCTTATTTGTGCATGAACGTGGAAACACCGGTTCATCTATATATACACTAGTTCACCCAGCTCTGAAAGCGTAAACTTCTATTAGCTTACGCTTACAGCACTGCTACTGTCAGAGCAGCGCTGGAGGCTCTGGGAGCAGGGCAGAGGGTCCCATGCTCCCAACTCACATAGAAAGGTTTTGGGGGAGATGGGAAGGGTTCAAGGAATGGGGGAGGGGGCAGGTGACCTGATTCATCCTTGGGGGGGGGGGGAGGGGTAAGGGGAGAGGTGGCCAGATCCCATATTTATGTTAAAATTGGGACCAGCATCTGGGGTTAAATGCCAGCATGCTTTAATGTTTAAAAAGGTGTGTGTGTGTGTATGAGTGAGTGAGAGGAGGTTAGAAGAGTAAAGCCTGACAGGGCCTTAGCATTAGCTTTGGTGAGGAAGAAGAGGATTGGGCTACTGATAATCCATCTTCTTAGGTGAGGGCAGCACTAGATAGCCGGATATCTTTTAAAGATATCCAGTTAAGTACCAAGTTATCTGGCTACACATGGCCTGATAACTTTAAAACATCAACGGATATATTCAAATATAGCTGTTTATGTTTATATGGGTCTTTTTCTGCCGTCAGTGGGATGTTTGTCCCGTATATTCAGTGAGACGTTTATCCCACTGAATATACAGGACAAGTTATCCGGCTAACTTTAGCCGGATAACTTGTCCACTAACTGCCCTACTAAATATGGACCTCTGAATGTATGTAATACCAAAGAAAGAACCTGGAGAATTCAGGCTGATACATAATTTGTTTCATCCAGATATGAAATCAATAAATGATTACATGAATCAGGTTTTGTGCTCTGTTTGTGTCTCATTTTAAATCAGGCTGTTGATATTGTAAAAGGGTGGGGACAGGAAGCCCTAATGACAAAGGCTGACATTAAATCAGAACTTTTTATAACTATTGCTAGTAAACTCAGTGAGATTCATATTCAGCTGCTGGCCAGCTAGCAATGTTAGCTGGATAAACTTTTCCACCTAACTTTGCAGGGTTTTTCAGTAGCACAGGCACACTGCTGAATATCCCCAGCTATCTTAAATTAGCTGGATAAGTTTATTTGGCTAACTTTAGGACAGCTCTTCATCTCTCCTAAAGTTATCCAGCTATATTAACTAGATAATGTTGAAAATCTTTATTTATCTGGCTGATATGGCTGGATTGCTGACTCCTCCCCAGAGCAACCCAACCCCACCTCCGAGCTAGCTAGATAACATCTTAGCGGGATGAATAGTAATCTAGCTATCTCATGGCCAGTCAGTGTGGTGGGATTTTCAAATCCCACCATTTGTCTAGCTAAGCATGAGCTTTAAATTGTTAGGTTTTGGGGTAGATTTTCAAAGGGTTACGGGCGTGGGTTACGCACATAACCCCCGAAAACCTACCCCAAACCCCCCCAGCGCACGCCGAGCCTATCTTGCATAGGCTGCCGGCATGCGCAAAGCCCCGGGACGTGCGTAAGTCCCAAGGCTTTCCTGAAGGGGCGTGGCCATGGCCTCCGGACCAGCCCCTGGACTGGACCATGACGCACCAGCGGCCGGCCCAGCGCGCGCAAGTTACGCCTGCCTCAGGCAGGCGTAACTTGTGCAACAAAGGTAGGAGGGGTTAGATAGGGCCGGGGGGGTGGGTTAGGTAGGGGAAGGGAGGGGAAGGTGCGGGGGGGTGGATGGAAAGCTCCCTCCAAGGCTGCTCCAATTTCGGAGCGGGCTCTGAGGGAATGGAGGCAGGCTGCGCGGCTTGGCATGCGCAGGCTGCCAATTTTGGGAAGCCTTGTGCGCGCTGACCCCGGATTTTAATGGATACGCGTGGCTACACACGTATCTATTAAAATCCCGCGAACACTTGTTTGCGCCTGGTGCGCGAACAAAAGTATGCGCGGGCACAGATTTATAAAATCTACCCCTTTATGTTTAGAAAATATTTTATTTTGACAAATGTTGACCTATTTGTTGTTGAGTATTGCATGCATAGTTCCAAAATTGTATTATATTTATTTAATGAGCAGTAGAGAGAAATGGAAGAGCACGACCAATCTTGTACTACTTAAACGGCTTTTTCTATATGGTACTAGCTGCCAGCTGGTGAAACATAGAAACAGAAACATGATAGCAGGAAAAGATCATTCAGCCTATCTAGTCTTCTCAGCTCTACAGTCCCTACCATTTCCTCAGAGATCTTCACCATGCTTGTCCCATACTTTTTTTAATTCGCACTGTCCTTGGAGGGTGTTCTATGCATCCTCCACCCTTTCTGTAAAGAATGCCTTCCTTAGATAACTCCTGCGTCTACCTGAATCAGACCTATGCTGAGTTGTTGGCTAAGTCTCAGAAAAGGCTGAAGGAACTAGAAGAGCAAAAAAGTGAAAAGAGGTCACTAAGAGTGCTTATATTTTTGAGTGTAGATACAGATTGTTTTGGAATGGAAATAAGACAGTCAGCTAAAAAAATAAAGGAATTGAACAATAGTTCGGTGAAAGTGGGCTAAGCCAGGAAAGTAATGCTTATGCAGCTGCATTTGCCTTCACATTTTCCATTTTGCTAGTGCTAGATAATATGCTTGTAATAGACTTCCTGAATTTATGCATCATGCTTTTCTCTGGGCATATCTAAATCCCACCTTAAAATCCACCTTTTGGAGGTCTGCATTTTCATTTTAAACCTTGGTTCTCCCTGATCATAGCCTTGTTGATATTAAACATTTTTTAAAAATAAACATATTTCATGAAGTCTCTTATTTGTCTCATTGACTAGATTATGGGCTCTATTAAGCAAAGACTGTCTCTGATGTCTGTCTGTACAACAGTTGCATATAACTACTATTAGCACGCAGTGTTGAGGAGCGCTAGGAGAGCGATCCCACTCCTGGGAGATGTGTGTCCTTGGGCCACGGCTCGACCCTAGAGGGATTCTGAAGAAGTGTCGCGGGAGGCGTGGCATGCCCGAGCATTGGCAGGACGGAAGCAAGGCTGGAGACAGGCCCTCCTCTGAACCTGCACGCTTCGGAAGACCCAACAACGCTATGTTGGTCTTGTGAACAGCCCTCCGACCGTTTTTCATTATTGCTTAGATGAATGCTTACTTTTATACTCCAGTGATATCTCTTTGCCATCTCCTGTATCCAAAGATTATACTACCTTCAGCAATATTTCACATTTATCCCTGAGTTCTGGCTGGGAGACTCAGGGAATGTCCTACTTAGGTGAACTGTTCAGTCCATTGAGTTTTGCTAGTGGATATGGCTGACTCTTTCAGGGTAAATCAACACTAGGGATATCTAAAAAATGATATTCTCTAGAACATCTTATTCACTCTCCAAATAGAGAAATCTAAATTTTTTAACAATTGTGCAAAGAATTTTATTCACAAATCTTGTAAACAATGTAAACAATGACATCTATAAAATCAACACACCCATACACATTCATTCATTAAAAACCAACATACTACTGACACATGAAATTTTATACAAAGTTTCAAAAAGTGCAAAAAACGCATCAAAATAGATTATCATATGATTGAAATACTTTTCTTCATACAGTTTCCAATCCTATAACGAGGTACATAAACTGTACACCCTACAATGTTTTTATAAGCGTCCTGCATGAAAAAATATTTATTTGTTCAATTCTTTGTTGCCTTCACCATCTCCAATTCATTATCTCCAGTCCAACAACGGATCCTTGTTTCGCCCTTATCCAAAAGGGCTTCCTCAGGGACAATTTATAAGTTCACAATGTATGACCTATAATAATTAGAAACAATACCCATATAATTATAAGTCCTGATATTAAATGAACTCAAACTTGTCTATAAAGAGCGCCAAGTCATTCAAAAACGCTCAAATCTATAAATTTCACCCAAGAGAAAAACTCACCTCTCAACTCAATATCACACTTTCAATTCCCATCCATCTGGTACTCAACCTGAACCGCTTACAAATTTATTGAAACCTATCAAGAAAAACATTATAACGGGTGAGCAAGAGTAGCCACCTACACCGAAGAAATCCCAAAATCTTATATAAAACTGCAAGAAACTCTCTCCTACCTTTCAAAGAGAGGAAAACGCTCTCCAACAACAGACCAGCCTTGAAGTGTCACACAAACGTAATGACGTCAGAACCTGACTCCAATGCTTATATAGTTCAAGCCCCACCTCCTATACATGAAACAGCCAATTAAATCTCACCTCTCAAACTACACTCCTCTTTACTTCCAAAATGCTTCCCACTCAATGGGTCCATTAAGGCCCCTCGGGGCCACCGTACCCCATTGAAAAATCATATGTTGTTCTAAGCGATGTAATACTGCAGACAAATCTCCCCCCAATGTCAACTTGACTTGTTTTAATACCACAAACTTTAAATCATTAATTGTGTGTTCTTCTTTCAACCAATGTTCCACCAATGGAACCGATATTTTACCAGCTATAATCCGGCTACGGTGTTCTATAATCCGAATTTTAACTTTTCTACATGTTTGTCCAATGTACACCAACTTACACGGACAAATAATGGCATAAATGACTCCACTCGAATCACAAGAAAAATGTCCCAATATTTTATAGGGATATTTCAAACAGGAAGTAACCAGCTCTTTTATCTGTAATACATGATTACAAACAGAGCAACTACCACAAGGGACTTGACCCCACTCATTCTCATCCCCATCCCTCTTTTCTTTATTAGAAGTACTAGATTTTCGCAATAAATTACCCAAATTTTGTCGTTTTAACATAGCGAAAATTGGTTTCTCAGAAAAGGTAGATGTTGAAGACAATAATTGCCAATGCTTCAAAATACTTTGTTTGATATTAAATGTTCTAGACAAATAAGGTATGGCACATACCACTCTAGACAGTTTTGATTTGTGATTCTGGATCAAAAGATTATCTCTGTTTGCAAAAAGGGCTCTTTTATAAGCTCTCCTTACAACACCCGACTTATACCCCCGAGCCAAAAAACGATTAGTCAAAACTGAAGCTTGTTCCTTAAATTCATGAGTGGATGTGCATATTCTCCTATAACGTAAAAATTGGCCAGTGGGTATATTTTGTCTCAACTGTCTAGGATGGAAACTTTTAAAATGAAGTAAAGTGTTCCTGTCAGTCACTTTTCGGTACACAGATGTAATCAACCCATTCTCATGTTTTTGTACAATCAAGTCCAAAAAACTGATTTTACCCATATCCCATGCATATGTAAATTTTAAATTGGGGTCAGCGTTGTTTAATTCACAAAAACACATTTGTAATTCTGCAACAGAGCCCTTCCAAATAAAGAACACGTCATCAATGAAACGCTTCCACACTATTACTTTAGGGAACCACTGAGATCGGTAAACAACTTTTTCTTCAAAGGAAGCTACATACAGACATGCTGTACTTGGAGCCACAGGAGATCCCATAGGGATTCCTTTCGTTTGCAAGTAAAGACTTGACTCAAAAGTAAAAAAGTTACAAATTAATACAATTTCTGTAAGTTGTAACAGAAATTGCAATTTATTAGCAGTAATGTCCGATTGTAATAATAAACGTTTGATCATCATCAGAGCTTCTCCTTGGGGGATATTTGTATATAACGATTCAATGTCTGTTGTTACTAATATCCATTCATTGTCAAAACCTTGCAACTCTGATATTTTATTGATGAAATCAGTGGAATCCTTCACATAGGATACAATTTGCCTTACATGTTTTTGTAGAAAGGAATCGATAAATTTGGCTAAGGGTTCCAACACAGTACCAATATTTGCCACAATGGGTCTACCGGGCGGATTTACCAAGGTCTTATGAATCTTAGGTAATATGTAAAAATATGCCCTTTTAGGAAAAGCCACATATAAATACCGAAATTCCTTTTGAGATATTATCCTATGTCTAAATGCTGACTCCAATATCTCCTTAATACGATCCTCCACTGACTCAGCCCAAGTATCATCAGCATGACTGTAATATTCAAGATCATTTAATTGTCGCAAACATTCTTGATTGTAATCCCCCCGATTCATTATAACTACCCCACCCCCTTTATCAGCCGATGTAACCACTATTGAATCATCTCTCCGCAACTTCTGTAAAGCTTCCCATTCACCTCTTGTTAAATTATACGAGATAAATTCATTCTCTTTCTCTATATCCTCCAAATCCTTCCAAACCAACGTCTGGAAGGCCTGCAAGAGGGGACTAGGGGGTATAGGGGGGTTCCAAGTAGATGGTTTATACAATTTGTCACTTTTTTCTCCATTCCCCTCATTACTCTCAATGGATTGCTCCCGATCTGACTGATCGTTTTTTGGCTCGGGGGTATGAGTCGGGTGTTGTAAGGAGAGCTTGTAAAAGATCCCTTTTTGCAAACAGAGATAATCTTTTGATCCAGAATCACAAATCAAAACTGTCTAGAGTGGTATGTGCCATACCTTATTCGTCTAGAACATTTAATATCAAACAAAGTATTTTGAAGCATTGGCAATTATTGCCTTCAACATCTACCTTTTCTGAGAAACCAATTTTCGCTATGTTAAAACGACAAAATTTGGGTAATTTATTGCGAAAATCTAGTACTTCTAATAAAGAAAAGAGGGATGGGGATGAGAATGAGTGGGGTCAAGTCCCTTGTGGTAGTTGCTCTGTTTGTAATCATGTATTACAGATAAAAGAGCTGGTTACTTCCTATTTGAAATATCCCTATAAAATATTGGGACATTTTTCTTGTGATTCGAGTGGAGTCATTTATGCCATTATTTGTCCGTGTAAGTTGGTGTACATTGGACAAACATGTAGAAAAGTTAAAATTCGGATTATAGAACACCGTAGCCGGATTATAGCTGGTAAAATATCGGTTCCATTGGTGGAACATTGGTTGAAAGAAGAACACACAATTAATGATTTAAAGTTTGTGGTATTAAAACAAGTCAAGTTGACATTGGGGGGAGATTTGTCTGCAGTATTACATCGCTTAGAACAACGTATGATTTTTCAATGGGGTACGGTGGCCCTGAGGGGCCTTAATGGACCCATTGAGTGGGAAGCATTTTGGAAGTAAAGAGGAGTGTAGTTTGAGAGGTGAGATTTAATTGGCTGTTTCATATATAGGAGGTGGGGCTTGAACTATATAAGCATTGGAGTCAGGTTCTGACGTCATTACGTTTGTGTGAAACTTCAAGGCTGGTCTGTTGTTGGAGAGCGTTTTCCTCTCTTTGAAAGGTAGGAGAGAGTTTCTTGCAGTTTTATATAAGATTTTGGGATTTCTTCGGTGTAGGTGGCTACTCTTGCTCACCCGTTATAATGTTTTTCTTGATAGGTTTCAATAAATTTGTAAGCGGTTCAGGTTGAGTACCAGATGGATGGGAATTGAAAGTGTGATATTGAGTTGAGAGGTGAGTTTTTCTCTTGGGTGAAATTTATAGATTTGAGCATTTTTGAATAACTTGGCACTCTTTATAGACAAGTTTGAGTTCATTTAATATCAAGACTTATAATTATATGGGTATTGTTTCTAATTATTATAGGTCATACATTGTGAACTTATAAATTGTCCCTGAGGAAGTCCTTTTGGATAAGGGCGAAACAAGGATCCGTTGTTGGACTGGAGATAATGAATTGGAGATGGTGAAGGCAACAAACAATTGAACAAATAAATATTTTTTCATGCAGGACGCTTATAAAAACATTGTAGGGTGTACAGTTTATGTACCTCGTTATAGGATTGGAAACTGTATGAAGAAAAGTATTTCAACCATATGATAATCTATTTTGATGCGTTTTTTGCACTTTTTGAAACTTTGTATAAAATTTCATGTGTCAGTAGTATGTTGGTTTTTAATGAATGAATGTGTATGGGTGTGTTGATTTTATAGATGTCATTGTTTACATTGTTTACAAGATTTGTGAATAAAATTCTTTGCACAATTGTTAAAAAATTTAGATTTCTCTATGTGGAGACTGACTCTTTCAGGGTGGCATCTTTAAATGTTAACGGCCTAGGATCCCCCATTAAAAGGGCCAAAATTTTACAGTTCCTGAAAAGGCAGAAAGTAAAAATAGCCTGCCTCCAGGAAACCCATCTTTCCGAATTAGAACATAAAAAATTAAAAAGAGATTGGGTTGGTGCCTGTTATTTCTCCAATGCACAGGGTAAAAAAGTGCGAGTAGCCATCCTTATCCATAAATTCATTACGTTTAACTTAACTCAAGAGTTTAAAGATCTGTTTGGGGTGCTTCGTAATTTTGATTGGTTCCATCAATGGCCGCGGCATGACACTATGCAACATTTATGGACCAAACAACTACCAACATGATTTTTTTGAAACATTGAGTCAAACTGTTTTAACCAATCAGCAAGGCTGGCTGTTTCTTGTTAGTGACTTTGTGTAGCAGACCCTTCACTAGATAGGTTTCCTCCACAGAAACCTACACAACCTCTGAATTCTCTTAGAGGTATCCAGTTCCTGTGTGAACAGCTTCAGGTGTTCCAAAGACTTTACACACACGTCAAGTGCTCATAATTCTCTATCAAGAACTGACTATATTTTGGGATCTAGATGCTTTTTTCCGTACATCACTAGAGCTGAAATAGGCCCTATAGCTGTTTCAGACCATTCCCTTATATGGGTTGACCTTATTCTTTCAGATAGCGCTAAGACATTTAGGCAATGGAGATTTCCCGCTTCTTTATACAATGACATAGCCCTCAAACAATTCTTAACAGACAAATGGGATTCCTACACACACCATAATAAAGCACACGTCCCCAACCCCTCTCTATTTTGGGATACCAGTAAAGCTGTGCTCAGAGGAATAATCATTGTTTATGTTAAAGCCCTAAACACCAGGATAAATAAAGCCATTCTAAACCTGGAATCTCAATTGAAGGATGCTAAACTTAAAATGATTCATTCCCTAACTTCAGAATCTAAGTCAACATACTTAATTATCCTTCTTTAAATACTCATCTCCACTAAAGAGCCCAACTCACTCTACAAAACTATGAATACAGGTTTTTTAGATTTGGGAATAAAGCCGGTAAGCTGTTAGCTAATGCAGTTTGGATAGCCAAAGGGAAATCCTACATAGAGAAACTAAAAATGCAACAGGGCAACTGGGTTACCCGGCTTATAAATATCTGCAACTCCTTCAAAGAATTCTATACCAAGCTCTATAGTGAGGACAGGCTGGGTAATAAAAAGGAAGATAAAGATTTCTTTCATAACTTGACTCTTCCTCACATCTCCAAACCACAATTAGACTATCTAAATAGCTCCATCCAAACTCATGAGATCTTGAGTGCCATTTCAAATAGTAAAATGGGCAAGGTGCCAGGCCCAGATGACTTTCCTTTTGACTATTACAAACTCTTAAAGGAACAAGTCACGATTCCCTTACAGGCCTTGTTTCATGAGGCCCTCTTCTCCAGAAGCTTTTCCAAAGACTTTACCGATGCCCACATTACAGTTCTTCCAAAACCTGGAAAGGATCCCACTCTCCCCGCCTCATATAGGGCAATTTCCTTACTTAATTGCAATCTAAAGATTTTTGCCAAAATACCAGCCAATAGACTGAATCTTGTTCTCCCAACCATCATATCTCCCCATCAAGTTGGCTTTCTTAAGGGAAGGGACAGCTGGTTCCCACATCATCAAATTCATTACTGCCATGCAATATTCAACAAAAACAGGGCTTTCGGCACTGGCTGTTGCTTTGACTCAGAAAAAGCTTTTGATAGAGTTTCGTGGCCCTATATGTTTTCTGTTCTTGACAGATTTGGGGTTTTGGGAGAATTTTTCAGCAATATTGCTCTATTATATGATACCCCAAAATTGTATATTCTAGCCAATGGAGATCACGGAGTTCGTCAAGGTTGCCCCCTCACCCCTCTACTATAACTTCTCTCTATAGACCCGCTTCTCAGGAAGATCATGGATGACACTTCTATTTGGGGGCTCAAGCTAGAGGACACATCTTTCAAAGTTGCCACATTTGTCGATGATGTGCTCATTTTCTTAACGGCTCCTACCTGCTCCTTGTAGAAAGCTCTGACACATCAAAACCAATTTGGAAGATTTGCCGGTCTAAAAATAAACCAAGACAAATCAGAAGCACTAGATATTACAGGCCAACTCCATCTTTCATGGCTGGGTCCTTTTCCACTAAAATGGGTCTCCTCGAATATGAAATATCGAGGCATCCATATCCCTACACAATTATCCCAATTCTATAAGATAAATGTACAACTGCTATTCTATACTCTTTGCAAGAATATTCAAAGATGGATAAATCTCCCACTTTCTTTATTTGGCAGGATCCACCTCTTAAAAATGATCGAGCTTCCTAAATGGCTTTACTTATTACAGATGGCCCCTATATGGCTCTTAAAAAAAGACTTACAAGAAATCAAAAAAGAATTCTTGTGCTTCTTATGGCAAGGAAAAAAAAGCTAGATTCCCTCTACATGTTCTACAATCCTCTTGGACTAAAAGGGGACTCAACTGCTCTGACTTTAAACATTACAATTTAGTAGGGGTGTGCATTCGGATTGACCGCATTAGTAAAACGCAACTCATATTTTTTTTTTACTTAAATTGATTCGACATAAACGATCGGATTTCCCACATATCGAACATAGATATGTTCGATATGTGGGAAATCGCGATTGTTGAGCCAAAATAAAAATATAAACCCCTCACCCTCCTTAATCCCCCCCCCCCGACTTACCACAACTCCCTGGTGATGGAGCGAGGAGTGAGGACGCCATTTCTGCAATCCTTGGCGAGAAGCATGTGACGTCGGCGGCACGTCGAGTGACGCCGGCGTCACGTGATTCCCGGCTCATTCGCGCCGGATGGCTCGTTCGGCCCAAAAAGAACTTTTGGCCAGCTTGGGGCCTCCTGACCCCCCCAAGCTGGCCAAAAGTTCTTTTTGGGCCGAACGAGCCGTCCGGCGCGAACGAGCCGGGAATCACGTGGCGCCGCGTCACTCAGACGCGACGTCACGTGATTCCCGGCAAGTTCGCGCCGGACGGCTCGTTCGGCGCGAACAAGCCGGGAATCACGTGACGCCGACGTCACATGATTCCCGGCAAGTTCGCGCCGGACGGCTCGTTCGGCCCAAAAAGAACTTTTGGCCAGCTTGAGGGGGTCAGGAGGCCCCCCCAAGCTGGCCAAAAGTTCTTTTTGGGCTGAACGAGCCGTCCGGCGCGAACTTGCCGGGAATCACGTGACGTCGCGTCTGAGTGACGCGGCGCCACGTGATTCCCGGCTCGTTCGCGCCGGACGGCTCGTTCGGCCCAAAAAGAACTTTTGGCCAGCTTGGGGGGGTCAGGAGGCCCCCCCAAGCTGGCCAAAAGTTCTTTTTGGGCCGAACGAGCCGTCCGGCGCGAACGAGCCGGGAATCACGTGACGCCGCGTCACTCGACGTGCCACCGACGTCACATGCTTCTCGCCAAGGATTGCAGAAATGACGTCCTCACTCCTCGCTCGATCACCAGGGAGTTGTGGTAAGTCTGGGGGGGGGATTAAGGAGGGTGAGGGGGTTTAATTTTTTTTTTTGCACATATGTACATATACCCAACTCATTGGATTTTTTTTATGTCCATATTGGCCGCAAGTGGGACCCCCTTTCGGACATAAAAAATATGAACATAAAATTTTGCTCTGCACATCCCTACAATTTAGCTTGTATGCTACATATCATCCATGATTGGCTTCATAATGCTTTTCTATTTTTCCCATATAAATTAACAAGAGTTTGACTTGGCGGATTTGCTCTCTCGGCTGTACTCCAATGCCCCGAAAAATCCATACCCTCTCTTTCCACAGCATTCTTCCTTCTATCCTCCTGTCAAAAGGCATGGTTGGCCCTATATAAAAAAATGGGTCTAAAATCTAAGATTACGGCTCTTGTTGAAATTTATGCCAACCCTGATTTCCCCTCAGGCCTTCCTAAGATGGCAACAGCTAGGCCTTGAATACATATATCGCTTATGCCCAACTCAAATATAGTGGCCAGTTTTGTAGACTTGCAAAATTCATTTCACATATCCCGTTCTGATTTCTTTGCTTATTTACAGATCCGCCATTACATCAACACCCTGCTTTTAGAGAACCCGAACCTAGGTGATTCTGGAGCACTTACATCATTCTTTCAGTTCACCAAATCTCAAAAACCCTCCTGTGCTTCTTTCGCTAAATTTATTTATTTATTTATTTAAACACTTTTCTATACCATCATAAAGTTAAATAACCATCACAACGGTTTACAGAAGGGCACGATAAAGAGAAATATGGGTGGTATAGATTACAAATTACTCATGTGCCATCATAGTACGGTAACAATTTAAAATAAACTAAGTGTGTAAATTAATCCTGATTGTTAGGAACAAATTAGGTGGTTTGATTTTAACATTAATATGCTTTTGTAGGTTACTAATAACTTCTAGCTTGCTGCATCCTTATCTATCAACTATTTTTCTCCTTCTCTTTATCTTTATAAAATGCTTGTTTAAAAAGTCAGGTTTTCAGATTAGTTTTGAATAATTTCAGATTTCTCTGTAGTCTTATTTCGAGTGGCATGGTGTTTCATAGTAAGGGACCAGCCAGTGACAGTGCTCTTTCCCTTACTTGCATGAGATGTGCTGATTTGACAGAGGGGACAGTTAGTAGAGCTTTATTTGCAGATCTCATGTTTCTTTGTGGTACGTGCACGCGCAGTGCCGTGTTAAGCCAGTCGGCTTTTTCATTGTGGATTAGTTTATGGATTATTCAAAGTGCCTTATATTGTATTCTTTGTTCAATTGGAAGCCAGTGGAGTTCAGCAAGTATTCCTGTAATGTGGTCACTCTTTTTTTTGCCTGTCAAAACTCTGCCTGCTGGAATTATCCTCTTCCTCACACCTCCCGTTAGTTCTCTCACATTGGTCATGTTGGCCTGATATAGAAACTTCTCAATTACCCCACAACAGCATTTGTGGTAGTTATTAGATTATTCAATCTGTGCAGGCCTTAAAATCAGGGTCTTCCATCCCTTAATAGTTTGGTGGAACTCAGCTATAGCCTGGCCTCATTGCTTTGATGAACAGAAGCCATTTCCCGTAAGAAAAACTTAAGAAATTTCAGAAGCGCACTCAAACGTATCTCAATTAACAATTCAGCTATATGGCTAGGAGTATCGACTAAATTCTGCCACACTTGAACATGCCTTGTTAGTAAGCATACTTATGAGTAACTTTGGGGTCTTAGGAATAGGGTGGGAGGGAAGGGAGGGGCAGGTAGGGTGGGGGAGAGGGGCTTAGTGCTTATATTTTATTAGTCTTGTAACTGCTTTTGCATGTTAAACAGTTTCAGCAGCTTCACTTTGTCTTAGATTTTCTGTTTTGCTCTATTTGTTATGTCTTAACCATGTTCTATCTATACTACATGAGTTTGTATGCCTCAACTGTTATAAACAGTGAAAACTTTCAATAAAAATGCTATTAAAAAAAAAAAAGGTTTGTGAACCATTTTGGCAAACCCATGCAAAATCAACAAATCTGTCAATTCAGTTCCCAAAGTTTTTAACTGTATGGACAGAGGAGTTATCCCAAATAGTCATAGGGGTCTACAAGTGATCAATCAGGTGCTGCAGTGTATTATGGGTGAATGCAAGTTCAAAATCAAGGATGGCCATGCCTCTCTAAGAAAGCAGAGTTTTACTTTGATTAAGACCTGTAATAATGGCACAGATCTCCAAACCTGTTGTTCCAAAACTGGTCTGACTTTTCTTATACACTAAATGCTATTTACAAGCTCCTACACCAAGGCTTCCCAAACCTGTCCTGGGGACCACACAGACTGTCGGCTTTTCAGGATGCCCACAATGAATATGTATGAGATAAATTTGCATATACCGAGTCTCCATGGATTTGCAAATGTATCTCATGCATATTCATTGTGGACATCCTGAAAAGCCGACTGGCTGTGGAGTCCCCAGGACAGGTTTGGGAAGCCTTGTCCTACACAGTCACAGTAGAATATACACAATTCTCATATAAATGTACTGAGCATTTGGCCTGAGCATTCATCAGATCAACTGAGAGATCTCCTTCAGACTGTCCTTTCATTATTAATTATATTCTCACATAAAAGCACAAAGATTTGAACAGATTGTTACTCCTGCTCTTGCTGAGAGTTTTGGATCCCTCGTCTTATTTTACCCTGGTGATCTTCTCTCTCATAGATAATTTACAATGTGTGTCCAGTTTCCCTAATGTTTGCTGCAGAAGGATCCCTTTTACTACTCATAGTTCCATGTCAGTGACTGGAAATAATTCACAGATATGATTTATATTCTTTACAGAGCTTCTCTCAGGCTTTCAGCTTTTTTCTGCACAGCAACAAACAGCCCATGCTGCCTTAACTACACATACTTTTAAATCTGACTTCACTATTTTAAATTTGGATATTTATTTCTAGAGCATGCCCAAAACATTCACTGGGGCCATACCACCAGGGTTTTTAAAATATAGAGGTTCATAGTACTCATCATGCCATGAAGATTAGGGGCTGCATTTTTTTAAAGAGAGATGCCAGTTGTTGGCAAAATTGATTTCTGGTTGGTTTTCAAAGATATTTTGCAGATTTTTCAGATTTTTTAATGAGATCTGAAAGAAAAACTTTAACTTTTTTTTTTTTTGCTGTGTATCTCAGATTTTGTTAAGCTCAAACCAGGCTGACATCTGCCTGGTTTGAGTTCAACTGGCATTAGTTTTCACATCCCTACCTGCCCCTTGACTATCAGGTACAGATATAAATGGCACAATGGTGGCTCATTCATGCTGAACTCTGTTCTTGGCCCATGAGCACCAGGCCCTGATTTACCTGATTCCAGACCATATTCCTCATGAGGCTTGTCTTGATTTCAGTCAGACTGGTCTGCCCATCCCTGTTTGTATTTGCACAGATCCTTTTCTGTACAGATTGTGATTAATTAAGGTAGAGGTTTTGAAACTGTAACTGAAACAAATATTTTACCCATAATTTTTTTTCCATAAAGTAATGGTGACTACCCTGTAGTATATTTTAATTGCATAAATATAATTCTTACATAGAATAATTCTACAACTTCTATTATCTTCTGCTAAAACTAGCACTTAACTTCCCCTTCATAAAATTCTGCCTCAGTGGTGTTTCATTTTGAGTGTCTTTTGAACATTTCAGTTTCTGGCACTAATGACATTCAAATTTAGAGTTTGGCAATAAATAGGCAACACATTTATCCTAAACTATCTGGAAATGAGAATGAATTGCTATTATTAAAAATGTATATTAAGAAGTGCTAGCATGCATTTATACCCATGTATTTGATATCTGCCTTCACTCCAAGAGCTTCCACTGTTACCAGAATGTGAGTGTGTATGTGTATGTGCATTTGTGTGTGTTTTAGACACTGTATTGTGGAATGAAAGGTTGTTGTTGCTAGGGTGAGCTAAGGGCGATGAGACTGAAACAGACTAAGAAGAGGATATCTGTGTGAAAATATATGAGCACATTGCTGGCTTTCAATGGCTCCCAGCAGTTCAAGAGAGTCTAAGGATTCAACAAATGCAAGCTGGAGTTACAGTGCCTCCTCTGGCAGAGGTGCATAGTTGACTGGTCAGAGTATACTTACTCAGTAAAATCACAGCTTATCGATCAGACAATGTTGCCAAATTTGATTCAGTTTGGGTTCCACATGTTCACTGGAAAGCTTCTCATTGAGGATGTTCAATGTGGAAGGTGGAGCTCGTGTTTGACTAGGAGGTGGGATGGGGCTAGTATAAACATCCAACTTCTTCATGAGTTTTCTCTGAATGCATGATTTTTATAACGTGTTCTGCTTCTTTGTACTGAACAACCCTCAGGTTCTTTGATATGTTGTACGCTGAACGATAATTTTCACTACTAGTGTTTTTTACATCTGCTTATTGGATGGAGGAGGGTAGATGGTGGTGGAGGGGGATGGGGCCTACTCATGTACTCTTTGAAAGACACTGCTGTTTGAAATGTTGTTTATTGTTTCTGATACATCTTTCAATAAAACTTTAAATTACAAAAAAAAAAAAAAAAAGAAAAAAGATCCCATCCTGATAATCTTTTCTTCAGGGCATAGTCCCTAAGAATTTGCTGCATATACCTTTGTGCCTTTTTGTCTCTTTGCTATCTGGAATACTTATGTTGTTGTTGTTTCTTCTTTTCTAATCCATCAGGCTTATCCTTGCAGCAATGATAAGGAATGTGAAGTTGGACGATACTGCTTCAATCCTCACCAAGGGCCTTCTTCTTGTGTGATCTGTAGAAGGAAAAGAAGCGTTGTCATAGAGATGGCATGTGCTGCCCTGGGAACCGCTGTAACAATGGTACCTGACCTACCTCTTCTCTTCTCCTGTTCTATTTATTTATTTATTTATTTATTTATTTATTAAAGAAGGGTCAACAGCTAGTTTAATTATAAAATGGAGAGCATATGATATCACCTGCTGGATCACTCTATATTTCTTGTTCAAATGAGAAAAAGCACCACCCCCACCTCCATTCCCTCAATTAATAAGTACTTACGATATCTTACAGACCAGTCTAACTCTCTCTCTTTGTATGATGGTTTCTGACTACAAGGGATTCTCTGTAATTTTGGATTCTTCTACATCATTTGATATTTCTCAGCGAATCCTGAATTAACTCACTGATCCTTGAAGCTATCACTGAGTAAAGAAAAGAAAGGCCTTCGTAATTTGTCATTATATTTTGCCTAAACATTTCAACCTAGTTCATATGTTGAGCTGGCTAAGTTAAAATGTCACCTTCAATACCCCCAAGGTAGTAACTATAAATATTGTATTGCTAGCTGATCTTAGTCTTAAGACTTTCATCTACTATGTTATTTCAGGATTGTGTTTACAATCACAGCTCTCCCCTACCCTTTAGAACAGTGGATCCCAGCCCTGTCCTGGGGACCACCCAGCCAGCCTGGTTTTCAGGATATCCACAATGAATATGCATGAGAGAAAATGTGCATGTTATGGAGGCAGTGCATGCAAATTTTCTCTCCTGCATGTTCATTGCTGATATCCTGAAAACCTGACTGGCTGGGGGTCCCCAGGGTTGGGAACCACTGCTTTAGAAGTAGCTATGATCACTGCACCTCTGCTGCATGGACTGATTAGACAGATAAAAGAATTGCAATGCAAGTGACAATCATCAGGACAAAATTACAAAGCTTATTGCATGTTCACCCTGGAGATTCATTATTTTTCTGAAGCTCAAACCCAGCATTTCTTATGGAATTGGAAAGGTTTCTCTGACGTGAAGAGAGGGATTCATTTAAGATATACTCTTCTTATGTTCCAAAATTGCTTCAGTTTTTCCTAGTGGAAATACTGGGATATTTTCAAAGATACATCTGAAATACTTTATGTGCTGGAGCTGATGCTGATGTGTATTCTGGCAATATTTAATATGTTACTATAGCAGCCTCAAAGTAGTGTTTTAATTGTTTAAACGAGGAATACTTCTGAATTTTAATCTAGAAAATAAATCCATTGCACTCTGCTAAAGTTCTCATCTTTTAAGTCACTTCACCTTTCATTGACTCAGTTACAAATAGCAGATAGTCATGTGTATGCTATGTTATAAATGTTGCGAATACACGCATATTTTCCATTTCCTGTGTACTTTTTACTGGTAGAAACAAAGAATAGGCTAGGGCCATTCTGGGGCAGGGTTCAGAAGTAGAGATGTGCTTCATTTAAAAATATCGGTTCGGGCTTCGGATCGGGCGCTCTGCAGAAAATTTCATTTTCCCTTGGTTCGTTTTTTTATTTTCTGGCAATTTTTGATGAAGTGCGTTAGAGCGCACTAATGGGCCTTACTGCGCAATAACAACCAGTTAGTGCGTACTATCTCATCATTAGTGCGCAGTACATCGAATGCACACTAGCTAGATGTTAATGCGCATTAAGGCCCGTTAGTGCGCCCTAACAGGTTAGTTAGTGTGCCCTAATAGAACTTACAGCGCACTAAGGGGCAGATTTTAAAACGTACATGCGGGCGCAGATTTGTTCGCGCAACCTGCGTGAACAAATCTACGCCCAATTTTATAACATGCGCGTGCAGCCGCGCGCATGTTATAAAATCCAGGGTCGGCGCACGCAAGGGGGTGCACAATTGTGCAACTTGCACGCTCCGAGCTGCGCAGCCTGCCTCCGTTCCCTCCGAGGCCACTCCGAAATTGGAGCGGCCTCGGAGGGAACTTTCTTTCCGCCCATCCGCACCTTCCCCTCCCTTCCACTACCTAACCCGCCCCCCAGCCCTAACTAGAAATCCCCCCTTACCTTTGTTGCAGAAGTTACGCCGGCCGATGGCTGGCCCGCGATCCCGGGCACAGCAGCAAGTGGCCGCTGTGCCTGGAGGCTCAGGCCATGCCCCGCCCCGCCCCCCAGACCACCCACGCCCCACCCCTTTTTGCAAGTCCCGGGACATACGCATGTCCCGGGACTTGCACGCGCCGCCGAGCCCATACAAGATAGGCTCAGCGCGCGCAGGGGCAGGCAGGGGCAGCTTTTCGGGGGTTACGCGCGTATCTTACACGCGTAACCCTTTGGAAATCTGCCCCTAAGTATATAGTAGTGCGCTGTAACTAATGTTAGTGCGCACTAAAAGAATGCAACTTAAAAATTAAAAAGTATCAATTCAGAGGAATTTGTTAGCTAGAAAAACAGTGCACACTAATTGATATTACTGTGCACTAAGAGATATGCAGTGCGCATTAACTCTGTTAGTGCTCACTAACTCGAAATACGAATTTTGCCAAAATTTTGGCAAAAATTGCTTCATATATCGGTGCTACCGAACCATGATGAATTAGACAATATCGTTGACATTGTCTAATTCATGAAAAACAAATGCACATCCCTATTCAGAAGTATATATATTAGTTCTATTTTGTAAGAGATATATGCATATATATTAACGAACTCATTAGAACACTTTTATACCTGCCAAGTGACTGGCACAAGTGAAATCTAATTTCTCTGTTGTCTGCAGTTTTGGGATGGGAGATCAGAGTGAACTGGTAGGAGTTCAGGGTGAAGGGCTAGATGATCTAGGAGAATTGGAGATAATGTTCCTGGATGGAATAAATGATAGCTTTATGTAGCAATTGGTTCAGGAACCGACGAGAGAGGGAGCAATTTTAGATCTAATTCTCAGTGGAGCACAGGACTTGGTAAGAGAGGTATAGGTGGTGGGGCCACTTGGCAATAGTGATCATAATATGATCAAAGTTGATTTAATGACTGGAAGAGGAACAGTGTGCAAATCCACGGCTCTCGTGCTAAATTTTCAAAAGGGAAACTTTGATAAAATGTGAAAAATTGTTAGAAAAAAACTGAAAGGAGCAGCTACAAAAGTAAAAAATTCCAAGAATCGTGGTCATTGTTAAAAAAATACCATTCTAGAAGCACAGTCCAGATGTATTCCACATATTAAGAAAGGTGGAAAGAAGGCAAAACGATTACCGGCATGGTTAAAAGGGGAGGTGAAAGAAGCTATTTTAGCCAAAAGATCTTCATTCAAATATTGGAAGAAAGATCCAACAGAAGAAAATAGGATAAAGCATAAACGTTGGCAAGTTAAATGTAAGACATTCATAAGATAGGCTAAGAGAGAATTTGAAAAGAAGTTGGCCGTAGAGACAAAAACTCACAGTAAAAACTTTTTAAAATATATCCGAAGCAGAAAGCCTGTGAGGTAGTCAGTTGGACCGTTAGATGATCGAGGGGTTAAAGGGGCACTTAGAGAAGATAAGGCCATCGCGGAAAGATTAAATGATTTCTTTGCTTTGGTGTTTACTGAAGAGGATGTTGGGGAGGTACCCTTAATGGAGAAGGATTTCATGGGTAATGATTCAGATGGACTGAATCAAATCACGGTGAACCTAGAAGATGTGGTAGACCTGATTGACAAACTGGAGTAGTAAATCACCTGGATGGATAGTATACACCCCAGAGTTCTGAAGGAACTAAAAAATGAAATTTCAGACCTATTAGTAAAAATTTGTAACCTATCATTAAAATCATCCATTGTACCTGAAGACTGGAGGATAGCAAATGAAACCCCAATATTTAAAAAGGGCTCCAGGGGCGATCCGGGAAACTACAGACCAGTTAGCCTGACTTCAGTGCCAGGAAAACTAGTGGAAAGTGTTCTAAACATCAAAATCACAGAACATATAGAAAGACATGGTTTAATGGAACAAAGTCAGCATGGCTTTACCCAAAGCAAGTCTTGCCTTACAAATCTGCTTCACTTTTTTGAAGGAGTTAATAAACATGTGGATAAAGGTGAACCTGTAGATGTAGTATACTTGGATTTTCAGAAGGCATTTGACAAAGTTCCTCATGAGAGGCTTCTAGGAAAAGTAAAAAGTCATGGAATAGGTGGCGATGTCCTTTCGTGGATTGCAAACTGGCTAAAAGACAGGAAACAGAGAGTAGGATTAAATGGACAATTTTCTCAGTGGAAGGGAGTGGCCAGTGGAGTACCTCAGGGATCTGTATTGGGACCCTTACTTTTCAATATATTTATAAATGATCTGGAAAGAAATACAACAAGTGAGATAATCAGATATGCAGATGACACAAAATTGTTCAGAGTAGTTAAATCACAAGCAGATTGTGATAAATTGCAGGAAGACCTTGTGAAACTGGAAAATTGGGCATCCAAATGGCAGATGAAATTTAATGTGGATAAGTGCAAGGTGATGCATATAGGGAAAAATAACCCATGCTATAATTACACAATGTTGGGTTCCATATTAGCTGCTACAACCCAAGAAAGGGATCTAGGCGTCATAGGGGATAGCACATTGAAATTGTCGGTTCAGTATGCTGCGGCAGTCAAAAAAGCAAACAGAATGTTTGGAATTATTAGAAAGGGCATGGTGAATAAAACAGAAAATATCATAATGCCTCTGTATCGCTCCATGGTGAGACCGCACCTTGAATACTGTGTACAATTCTGGTTGCCGCATCTCAAAAAAGATATAATTGCGATGGAGAAGGTACAGAGAAGGGCTACCAAAATGATAAGGGGAATGGAACAGCTCCCCTATGAGGAAAGTCTAAAGAGGTTAGGACTCTTCAGCTTGGAGAAGAGACAGCTGAGGGGGGATATGATAGAGATGTTTAAAATCATGAGAGGTCTAGAAGGGGTAGATGTGAATCTGTTATTTACTCTTTCGGATAATAGAAAGACTAGAGGGAACTCCATGAAGTTAGCATGTGGCACATTTAAAACTAATCAGAGAAAGTTGTTTTTTACTCAACGCACAATTAAACTCTGGAATTTGTTGCCAGAGGATGTGGTTAGTGCAGTTAGTATAGCTGTGTTTAAAAAAGGATTGGATAATTTCTTGGAGGAGAAGTCCATTACCTGCTATTAATTAAGTTGACTTAGAAAATAGCCACTGCTATTACTAGGAATGGTAACATGAAATAGACTTAGTTTTTGGGTACTTGCCAGGTTCTTATGGCCTGGATTGGCCACTGTTGGAAACAGGATGCTGGGCTTGATGGACCCTTGATCTGACCCAGTATGGCAATTTCTTATGTACTTATGTTCTTAAACTGCGTGAAATGGCAGAGGTATCGGCAAACTGGTGATTATTTCAAGTATGCATGCAGGTATATTCAAAATGGTATACAGTAGGGATGTGAATCGTTTTTTGATGATTTAAAATATCGTCCGATATACTTTAAATCGTCAAAAATCGTTAGAGGCGATATATAATAGGAATTTCCCCGATTTATCATCAAAAATCGTAAATCAGGGGAAGGGGGAGGGGAAGAAGGAGGGCAGGAAAACTGGCACACTAAAACAACCCTAAAACCCACCTGACCCTTTAAAATAAATCCCCCACCCTCCTGAACCCCCCCCCAAAATGTCTTAAATTACCTGCGGTCCAGTGGGGGGGGGGGGGGTCCCGGTGTGATGTTCCACTCTCGGGCCACGGGTGCATTGATAGAAAAGGCGTCGGCGCTACCTTTGCCCTGTCCAGGGCAAAAGTAGCGCCGGCGCCATTTTGGTTCCTGTCTCCCGACGTCACGAGCGTAGGAGATCGCTCCCGGACCCCCGCTGGACCCCCAGGGATTTTTGGCCAGCTTGGGGAGGCCTCCTGACCCCCACAAGACTTGCCAAAAGTCCAGCGGGGGTCCGGGAACGACCTCCTGCACTCGAATCATGTTGCCGTAATGCAAAATGGCGCCAGCCGTATGGCCATTTTGCATTACGGCAACACGATTCGAGTGCAGGAGGTCGTTCCCGGACCCCCGCTGGACTTTTGGCAAGTCTTGTGGGGTCAGGAGGCCCCCTCAAGCTGGCCAAAAGTCCCTGGGGGTCCAGCGGGGGTCCGGGAGCGATCTCCTACGCTCATGACGTCGGGGGACAGGAACCAAAATGGCGCCGGCGCTACCTTTGCCCTGTCATATGACAGGGCAAAGGTAGCGCCGGCGCCATTTCTATCAACGCACCCGTGGCCCGAGAGTGGAACATCACACCGGGACCCCCCCACTGGACCCCAGGTAATTTAAGACATTTTGGGGGGGTTCGGGAGGGTGGGGGATTTATTTTAAAGGGTCGGGTGGGTTTTAGGGTTGTTTTAGTGTGCCGGTTTTCCCGCCCTCCCCCGATTTACGATTTACACAATATTTAAAAAAACAAAACTGCGACGATCTGATTCCCTCCCCCCCAGCCAAAATCGATCGTTAAGACGATAGATCACACGATTCACATCTCTAGTATACAGGCATATTTTATAAAATATCTGCCTCCATGTATAATTCAGGGTTATTATACATATATGTTATATTTTTATGCAACTAAAATATTTGCATGTCATTTTATAAAATAAGTAGTGAAAATATGCATTTCAAGCATTGGAAATATTTGCGCAGACTGAAAAATACACAAGTACTTTTGAAGCAGAACCACACAGTATTTTATATATATTTTATAAAATACTAGAAGAAATCTACATGCATTCTTTTATTTAAACAAATGCTGTACTGCAGATAGGCTTGAAAGTTAGTTTTCTTGATTATAAGCCTTCTGGGGACAGGGAAATACCTATGGTGCTTGAATACAAAATGCTTTGAAATGTCCGACCTGTCATGAAAAGCAGAATATAAATCATAAATTAAAATTGGCATTTTGAGACTAAGAGGTGAAGGGCAGGAATATGCAGAGACTGACAAGGAAAAAGCAGAATTATTTAAGTAATATTTCTATTTTCTTTTCACTGAAGAAGTGCCAGGGGTGGGACCGCATAAAACGATTTTCAGAAAAGTGTGTTATGAGGAGTTAGCTAAACTAAAAGTAGATAAAGTGATGTGGCCGGACAGGATACATATGAAGGTATTGAGAACATAGAGAATAGGGGTGTGCATTCGTTTTCGCCATATTGGCGATCCGCAACGTATATTGCACTATTCGTAGTATTCGTGGGGAAGCGAAATGTATCGCGATTCCCCACGAATACACGAATCTTCGCCGAATTATACAGCCACCTAAATAAAAATTTAAACAAACCCCCCACCCTCCTGACCCCCCCAAGACTTACCAAAACTCCCTGGTGGTCCAGCGGGGAATCCGGGAGCCATCCCCTGCACTCTCACACCCTCAGTGCCGGTTTCATCATGGCGCCGATAGCCTTTGTCACAGGGGCTACCGGTGCCATTGGTCAGCCCCTGTCACATGGTCATTGGCGCCATCTTGTGCTCCTACCATGTGACAGGGGCTGACCAATGGCACCGGTAGCCCCTGTGACAAAGGCTATCGGCGCCATGATGAAACCGGCACCGAGGGTGTGAGAGTGCAGGGGATGGCTCCCGGACCCCCCACTGGACCACCAGGGAGTTTTGGTAAGTCTTGGGGTGGGGGTTCAGGAGGGTGGGGGGTTGTAGTTAATTTTAATTTTAGCTGGGACACGAATAGAAATCACCGTATTAATGCATCGGGGCACCATATGGCTGAATGCAACGTATCTGCTCCCCGACGAACCCGAATCACGAATGCAACATATGGCGTCCCTCTGCACATCCCTAATAGAGAAACTCTGGCAGTTCCACCAGATGTGGCAATAAGGAGGAGTCTGGCAACTACAGGCCAATTAGTCTGACCCTTGTGGTTAGCAAATTAATGGAATTGCTGCAAAAACAGAGGATAGTGCAGTTTCTGGAATCCAATGGATTTTAAAATCTGAGGCAGTATGGTTTTACCTGAGGTATATCTTGTCAGACGAATCTGATCAATTTTTTTGATTGAGGGATCAGAGAGTTGGATCAAGGGATGTAATGTACTTGAATGTCAGTATGGTCTTTGAGATAGTATTGCAAAGGCATCTTTTAGGTGTTTCATTGCAGTGTACTTTTATATTAATATGGTTGTATGCATTGTCAATGCTTATTATGAATGTTGTATTTACCCACTGAGATTTGTAGATCAGCAGGTCACAAATTTTTTAAATAAATACATTTAAATAAAATATAAATAAATTTAGTGCCCTTGATATGGGTCCTAAAGTGACTCACTGGTTTAGAAACTGGTTGAGTGGAAGACAACGAAGTGCAGTGGTAAATGGAGTTCACATCAAAGAAAGGGATCTTATTAGTGGTGTGCCACAAGGATTGATCTTAGATCAGTTCTTTTTGTAAGCGACATTGTGAAAAGATTGTCTGGAAATGTTTGTCTTTGAGAACATAAAAAGTTGCCATACTGGGTCAGACTGAAGGTACATCAAGTCCAATTACTGCTTCCAACAGTGACCAATCCAGGTCACAAGCATCTGGCAAATACCCAAACATTAAATAGATCCCATGCTATAATGCCAGTAATGGAAGTGGCTATTGTTGCACTGGAGGTGGACCCTTGGCCTGGTGGAGGATTGGTACGGCGCTCTGGTCGGACCCAGAGAGCCCTGCCACCAGGAGGCGGAGCACACTAGGAGACAGAGGCTAGCTGGAGCTTTGTCAATAACAGTCTGGGGATTCCACAGGTTGAGCCCTTGGGTATCCGGATCACCTGGACTTAGGTGGGCCTCAGATGGTCTCCCGGAGAGGTATCGGAGAGGTGTGCCTACCATGAACAAGGGTGCGTGGCTGATGCAGAATGGATGAGCTAGACCTGAACCAGAAGCTCCGGATACCTCAGGGAGGCAACAGTTCAAGGCAGTGCCTGTAGGTTTAGCCAAGTGGAGGCCGCAGTTGGTTTCCAAGCAGGTCAGCCTGAAGGTCACAGGAGGCCAGAAGAGAGTGTCCGAGTGAAGCGCAAGGGTCAGAGCCAGAGTATCAGCCCAAGAATGTCAGCCAAAGGAGGGGTCAATATCAGGATCAGTCCATGTGAAGTCGAGGCAAGCGAGGGTTGGTTCCAGGTGGCAGACAATAGAGTGCCAGGCAGGCAGTGGTCAGTTCCAGGCAGCAGGCAAGAGAATGGTCAGGCAGGCAGAGGTCAGTACCAAAGGTCAATCTGGATAGGTACTACCTGGGAAGGATACAGGAATATGGAGCTGCTGGGACTGGAGATGCTGGAACAGGAGATACTGGAAACACAGAGGCAAACTATCACACTAACGGTGTCGACCCAATTGCCAAGGTGAGGATCTGGGGGAAGAGCCTCAACTTATATACCAGGGCTATGTGATGTCATCTCCAGGCGCCGCAGACCGAGTTCCCACACTGGGCCATTTAAAGGGAAGTGCGGCCCTCGTGTGTGCACCTAGGGGCGGGGCCGATGCTATGGAGGACTCTGAGCCCCGGTGTGAGGAGCGTTGAGAGATGGAAAGCCCCGATGAGCCTGGGAGTGCCGCAGGCCATGAGAGTAGGCCGCGGATGCTAACTAGGGGGAGTCAGGTGAGCGAGACTGGCCGCAGTGCTGGCATGGCTGGGAAGCATAACAGTACTCCCCCTTACCAGCCGGGGCTTCTCAGGATGCTTCTGGTGGAATCCCCGAATCTGATCCTTATCGAAGACATTTGTGAGGGTTCCCAGGAGTTTTCTTCTGGGCCGAAACCCTCCCATGACAGGAGGTACTCCCAATGGCCCCGACAATGTAGAACATCGAGGAACTCTTTGACCTTAAGGGTGTTCTCCGGTTCTCGAGTATGCTGAGTGGGAGTAGGAGGCTTTCGGGAAGGCCAGGAGAGGACCAAAATTTTCAACAATGAGACGTGGAATGTGTTGTGGATTCCCATGGAAGCAGGGAGTTGCAATTGATAGGTAACTGCACCAATACGTCGCAGAATGGAGAAAGGACCAATGTATCTGGGAGCTAGTCGTTGAGATGGTAGTCGTAGTCGAATATGTTTCGTACTTAGCCAGATCTTTTGGCCAGGCTGGAGCAGTGGTGTGGCCCGACAATGGACGTCAGTAAAACACTTGGCCTGCTCTGCTGCTTGGTTTAGTCTCTCTTTTACCTGATTCCAAAGTCTGAGTATAGTTTGTGCTGTAGACTGAGCTGCAGGTGAAGGTACACTGAGTGGAACCAGTAGGGGTAGGCGTGGTTGGTGACCAAAGACTACCGAAAAAGGTGAGACATCAGTGGCAGAGGCAAAGTGAGTATTGTGGGATAGTTCTGCTCAAGGCAGGAGGTCAGCCCAGTTATCTTGCTGGTCATTGACATATGAACGTAGAAATGATTTTAAGGAATGGTTTGTCCTTTCGGCTTGGCCAAATACTTGCGGATGATAGGCTGAGGTTAAGTTTACTTCTTACAAAGGGATCTCCAATATTTAGCAGCAAACTGAGGGCCCCGGTCAGAGATGATTTCATGAGGTAGTCCGTGCATTCGGAATAAGTTGGTGAGGAAGAGTTGGGCTAGCTCTGGAGCTGAAGGGAGGCCAGGTAGTGGAACAAAGTGGGCCATTTTTGAGAAGCGGTTGATAATGACCCAGATTACCGTGTTTCCTCTTGAAGAAGGCAGGTCCACAATAAAGTCAGTGGATAGACTTGACCAGGGTTCGGTGGGTGCAGGAAGAGGTGGGAGGAGGCCCCATGGGTGGCCAGTCGGAGGTTTTTGCTGCACGCATTCTGAATAGGAGTACACGTAGTCGTGGGAGTCTTTTATCATATTAGGCCACCAATAGTGCCTTCGAAGCATCTCAAGACTCCGGGTTCGGCCGGGGTGCCAGCTAGCTTAGAATCATGAGCCCAATGGAGCACATGCTCACAGAGATGGTGGGGGACCACCGTCTTCCCGGCTGGTACCGTGGTGGTGACTACAATCGATATGTAAGCTGGATCGATGATGTGCCTGGGAGTATCTTCTGACTCAACTGAGTGAGAGAGTGCATCTGTCCGGAGATTTTTAGCTGCCGGGCGATAGCGGAGCTCGAAGTTGAAACGTTCAAAGAACAGGGCCCAGCAGGCTTGTCTGCGATTTAGCAATTGGGCCTCCTTGAGGTGTTCTAGATTCTTGTGATCAGTAAATATTGTGAACTTGTGTTCTGCCCCTTCCAGCCAAGGATGCTATTCCTGGAGAGCTAGTTTCACGGCTAGGAGTTCATGGTCCCCTATACTGTAATTTTGTTCAGTGGATGAGAATTTGTGTGAATAGAAGGAGCATGGTACTAAGGTTCCTTTAGTGTAGTTTTGACTCAGAACCGTGCCCGCTCCGATGGCGGATGCATCAACTTCAACGATGAAGGGACAGTTGGGATCTGGATGACGTAGACATGGACCAGTATAGAAGGCTTCCTTCAAGGCATGGAATGCTGACTGAGCTTTGGGACTCCACACTCGGAAGTCACATCCCTTTCTAGTCATGTCGGTGAGTGGAGCGGCTAGAGAGGAGTAGTTAGAAATAAAGTTTCGATAGTAGTTTGTAAACCCAAGGAATCTTTGTAGGGTGCGGAGGTTCACTGGTTGTGGCCAATCTTGGAGTTTATCAGGGTCCGTGGTGAAGCCACAGTTGGAAATAATGGAGCCTAAAAATGGAAGACTGGGTTGTTCGAAAATACATTTCTCTAATTTTGCATAGAGATAATGGTCTCTGAGACATTGGAGGACTGTTTGGAAGTGGGAACGATGGGACTTTAGGTCTTTGGAGAATATAAGTATATCATCCAGATATATCACGACAAAGAAGTATAAAAGGTCTTGAAAGATCTCGTTCATTAAGCACTGAAATACTGCAGGGGCATTGCAAAGCCTGAAGGGCATTACTACATACTCGTAGTGGCCGTCTCTTGTGTTGAAGGCGGTCTTCTCATTGGATTCGTACAAGGTTATACACCCCTCGGAGATCCAATTTCATGACGATTTCTGCCCCCTGCAGGCGATCAAATAATTCGCTAATGAGCGGCAGTGGATAACGATCCTTAAGAGTTACTGCGTTCAACCCTCTGTAGTCTATGCAGGGTCTCAAGCTGCCATTCTTCTTCTTTACGAAGAAGAACCCGGCTCCGGCCAGGGAATTAGAGGGTCTGATGAATCCTTTATCTAAATTCTCCTTGATGTACACCGACATGGCTTGTGTTTTCGGAAGTGATAGGGGATAGGTTCTGCCCTTGGGAGGATTGGTTCCGGGTAGTACTTCTATGGGACAATTACATTCTCGAAGTGGCAGCCACGGGTTCAGAAAACGGAAGCTGGCAAAATTGAGCGTCCATCTTCCAACCCACAGGCTATGGGCAGATTTTTAATTTTTTTTTATTTTTGGGGCCTCCGACTTAATATCGTTATGATATTAAGTCGAAGGGTGTACAGAAAAGCAGCTTTTTCTGCTTTTCTGTACACTTTCCCTCTGCCGGCCAAAATTAACTTCTGCCTTTGGGCAGGCGTTAATTTCTGAAAGTAAAATGTGCAACTTCGATGCACAATTTACTTTCTGTATCGCGCGGGAATAACTAATAGGCCCATCAACATGCATTTGCATGTTGCGGGCGCTATTAGTTTTGGGGGGGTTGGCCACGCATTTTTGACGTGCTATTACCCCTTACTGTATAAGGGGTAAAAATAGCGCATCGAAAACACGCAGCCAAACCGGGGCTATAGGTGCTCTCAGCCATGGAGTACCCATCTAACACAAATAAGAGACCAAATGTTTTCCATAGCAGGCCCCAAGTTGTGGAATTCTCTACCAGAGACATTACGTCTGATAACAGAAAGAGTTTCAAATGTGAACTGAAAACATGGTTCTTCAGAAATGCATAAGATTTATCAATATGCCGATAACTTCACTTTCAAAATCATAGATAATATTAGTTGAATGAGCAATAAGTAATGAACGATTTTCAGGATATCCACAATGAATATGCATGAGAAAAAATTTGCATGTACTGTAGGGATGTGAATCGTTTTTCAACGATTAAAATTATCGTCCGATAATGTTTATATCGTCTTAAATTGTTATAGAACACGATACAATAGAAATTCTAACGATTTATCGTTAAAAATCGTTAAATCATGTTAGTGCGCACTAAATCGAGTTAGTGCGCACTAACTCCCCGTTAGTGCGCACTAACTCGATTTAGTGCGCACTAACTGAAAATGATACAAATAAACACTTTCCAGGTCACTGAAGGTCAGTTAGGAATGAATATGTGTTCCTATTGGCTGGCTGCCCTCTTATCTATTGATGTTACCAAGGTTACCACTGAGGTGATGGTTGGGGGGATGGGAAATGGAACTGGAAACTAACGAACACCAACAGAAAATGAAACAAAGTGTTCACACTTCCCAGGTCAGTAAAGGTCACTTAGGAATGAATATGTATGTATGTATTCCTATTGGCTGGCTGTGCTCTTATCTATTGATGTTACCAATATGGTTGGGGGGATGTGAAATGGAAACAGTTGGAAGCTTGACAAAAAAAGTAATGTAATGATCAGCACTCACGTGACTAGAACTTGTTTGTTTATTATTTTTGTTAGCAGGCACCTGAAATGCTAGTGCATGTTGAATTTGCCAATCACTGTGCATTTTAGAAAGGTGGTCCTGGCTGGAACTGTACACAGTTCAAATATATGTAATTGATTGTTGGTAAGTGTATTTTTTAAGTAGCCACACTGGCACCAGTATGTTTACTTTTCCTCCTACTTAACTCACTAGCTCAGCTTTGTAAGAAGGGCTTCTCTGCTTGTGTGTTGTTTTTGTTTGGTGTGAGGAGAGCAGAAACATCAGATCTTTATTCAATCTACTACAGTCATCTCTTACAGTGCTCTATCCCTATTAATACCAGGAGTGTTGTGATCTTCCTGCACACAGTGCCCTAACCCTGATACCAGTCTGAGACAGCTCCGTCCCTGCATTACTAGTGAGAGGCTGGCTTCACAGACAGGGGGGAGCTGCCTGACCCTCACTCCTGACTTCCCCCATGTCCCAGCTAGTGAATGGTGTGTGGGTGAGGGGGGGGGGGGGAGGATGGTGAAGTCTGAGACAGCTCCCTCCCTGCATTACTAGTGAGAGGCTGGCTTCACAGACAGGGGGGAGCTGCCTGACCCTCACTCCTGACTTCCCCCATGTCCCAGCTAGTGAATGGTGTGTGGGTGAGGGGGGGGGGGGGAGGATGGTGAAGTCTGAGACAGCTCCCTCCCTGCATTACTAGTGAGAGGCTGGCTTCACAGACAGGGGGGAGCTGCCTGACCCTCACTCCTGACTTCCCCCATGTCCCAGCTAGTGAATGGTGTGTGGGTGAGGGGGGGGGGGGGAGGATGGTGAAGTCTGAGACAGCTCCCTCCCTGCATTACTAGTGAGAGGCTGGCTTCACAGACAGGGGGGAGCTGCCTGACCCTCACTCCTGACTTCCCCCATGTCCCAGCTAGTGAATGGTGTGTGGGTGAAGGGGGGGGGGGGAGGATGGTGAAGTCTGAGACAGCTCCCTCCCTGCATTACTAGTGAGAGGCTGGCTTCACAGACAGGGGGGAGCTGCCTGACCCTCACTCCTGACTTCCCCCATGTCCCAGCTAGTGAATGGTGTGTGGGTGAGGGGGGGGGGGGAGGATGGTGAAGTCTGAGACAGCTCCCTCCCTGCATTACTAGTGAGAGGCTGGCTTCACAGACAGGGGGGAGCTGCCTGACCCTCACTCCTGACTTCCCCCATGTCCCAGCTAGTGAATGGTGTGTGGGTGAGGGGGGGGGGGGGGAGGATGGTGAAGTCTGAGACAGCTCCCTCCCTGCATTACTAGTGAGAGGCTGGCTTCACAGACAGGGGGGAGCTGCCTGTCCCTCACTCCTGACTTCCCCCATGTCCCAGCTAGTGAATGGTGTGTGGGTGAGGGGGGTGGGGGGGTGGATGGTGAAGTCTGAGACAGCTCCCTCCCTGCATTACTAGTGAGAGGCTGGCTTCACAGACAGGGGGGAGCTGCCTGACCCTCACTCCTCCGGGGTATTGTGATCTTCCTGCACACAGTGCCCTATCCCTGATACCAGGGGTGTTGTGATCTTCCTGCATGCAGTGCCCTTTCCCTATTAATACCAGGAGTGTTGTGATCTTCCTGCATGCAGTGCCCTATCCCTGATACCGGGATGTGTGCAAGAAGATCACAACACCCCCGGTATCAGGAATAGGGCACTGTGTGCAGGAAGATCACAACACCCCCAGTATCAGGAATAGGGCACTGTGTGCAGGAAGATCACAACACCCCTGGTATTAGGGATAGGGCACTGTGTGCAGGAAGATCACAACACTCCTGGTATTAATAGGGATAGGGCACTGTGTGCAGGAAGATCACAATACCCCTGGTATTAGGGTTAGGGCACAAGTTCTAGTCACATTGACTGATCACATTACTTGTTTTGTCAAGCTACCAACTGTTTCCATTTCCCATCCCCCATATACTGTCAGTAGGAAACTTGGTAACATGAATAAATAAGAGGGCAGCCAATAGGAATACATATTCATTCCTAAACTGACCTTAACTGACCTGAAAAGTGTCAATTGTATCATTTTCAGTTAGTGCGCACTAACTCCCAGTTAGTGCGCACTAACTCGAGTTAGTGCGCACTAATCGGAAAAAACGATTTTTAACGATTTTTTAACTAAAAAATCGTGCCTAAGACGATTTTCTTGCCCTGCCACACGATTTCTATCGTTAAGACGATATGGAAAATGATTCACATCCCTAATGTACTGTCTCCATAACATGTACATTTTCTCTCATGCATATTCATTGTGGATATCCTGAAAACCCGACTGGCTGGGGGGTCCCTAGGACAGGGTTGGGAACCACTGATCTAGAATATATGTGCATATGTGTATAAAACATATAGAGATAGAAAGTGTTTTCTTGTGTTGGAAATATTCACACATACAGAAACATATGGGCCGGATTTTAAATGTCCTGCGCACGTAAATCCGGCCGGATTCATGTACTACTGGGGCAAAGAAGCCAATATTTATGTGCAAGAGAAAAGAATGAGTCTAACTTTCAAACCTGTTTCTGGGACTCTATATTCACGAGTACGTGGATGCTCAATGGAGTTGCACAATTTATAAAATACTGCTAGCTCTGCTCTGAAAGTATACACATAGGGGTAGATTTTATAAATTTGTGTCTGCGTGTATAGAGTCTAGCCTAGTACTGTGGTTCCTCACGGGGCTCCTCCCCGTGGGAGTGGCCAACACCTCAGTACCCAAGAATCCACTCCAACACCTCGAAATAATAACACTATGGCAGGAGGAATGTGGAAAAGAGGATTTACTTTCAAACAACAACCAACAAGGACTGAACTTCACAATCTGGGTAAACAAATAAGCGTGGGCATAGCTTACTTATTACGGCGGTTACTACCCTAAACCAATTAAGCCTGATACATCACTTTGAATGCATATACGGCATTGCTCTCTACTTCAATGGCTGGGGGAAATGTGGAAAACAGGATTTACATTCAGACTACATCCAACAAGGTATTGATCTGTGCAGTCGGGGTAAATAAGCATCTGGGTAACTTGCTTGACGTGGCTGTTACTACCCGTAACCATTAAGCCTTATGCTCACCTTTGATGCAACTCCAACATTACTCTCTGCATCAATGACAGGGGAGAGCAGGGAATTTGAATCAAACAGTTACCAGCAAGGACCCTGAACTTGGTGGTTGATGAAACAGATAAGTATGGGAAAATAAGTGTGGGAGCTTGCTGGGCAGACTGGATGGGCCGATTGGTCTTTTTCTGCCATCATTTCCATGTTTCTATGTTTCATTCCTATTTATAGCATAAAAATATAGAAGCAGCTGGATGATACTGAACTGAAGGCACACATAGACTTCCTCATTTTGAGTGGCTTGTTTCATGGATGTCATGAAACCTTAAAAAGAGCTGTGGTTCCAACACATATGGATTTTTGTTTTCATGCTACAAGGAATCTGGAAAGATTCCAAAATATAGTAGCTCATTTGCTTTTAGATAATAAAATTATGTGGCAGGAAAGGATACCTGTGGTCAAGTTTGCTGCCTTTTCTGATGTGTGAACACTGCTTGTGGAGAAACTTTAAAAAATGGTATGGGCCAGGGATACACCTGATTGTGGATGAACAGCTGGTAGCTGTCAGGGGTCTCTGTCCTTTTAGACAGTATGGGGCGGATTTTAAAAGGGCCGCACGCGTAAATCCTTCCGGAAGGATTTACGCGCGCAGGGCCTTGTGCGCCGGCGCGCCTATTTTGCATAGGCCGCCGGCGCGCTTAAAGCCCCGGGACGCGCGTAAGTCCCGGGGCTTTCGAAAAGGGGAGGGAGGGGGCGTGTCTGGGGGCATTCCTGAAACAACGTGGCGTGGGAGGACGGAGCGGGGATACCAGTGATGCGCGCAAAGTTAAGGGGGGGGGGGTTAGATAGGGCCAGGGGGGTGGGTTAGGTAGGGGAAGGGAGGGGAAGGTGGGGGGAGGGCGAAGAAAAGTTCACTCCGAGGCCGCTCCGAAATCGAAGCGGCCTCGGAGGGAACATGCAGCTCGCGCTGGGCTCGGCGCGCGCAGGTTGCACAAATGTGCAACCTGCGCTATGCTACGCGCGTATCTTATAAAATCCAGTGTACGTTTGTTCGCGCCTGGTGCGCGAACAAAAGTACGCGCTCGCGTATTTTTTAAAAATCTGCCCCTATATGTGCAGCAAACCCTCAAAATATGGTATCATGATTTGGTGATGCCTGGATGCAGCAACATCGTATCCCTGAATGGGGATATCTAGTAGATCAAACAAGCTGGAGACGAACTGTATTATCAATAGGTAGCCAAATTTTACAAAACGTTGACTGGCTTTGTTTTAAATCAGGAAGCAATGTTGTGGATGATAACCTTTTTACCAGCACAGAGCTAGCAGAAAAATTGCTAACTGAAAATCTGACCTACCTAGCCACCATCAGGAGAAACACGGATGACATTCCAAATGCAATGTAACCTGATCCCAAAATAGAGAAATTATCTTCCATCTTTGCTTTTGATGGGTTTCTTTTTTTTTTTTAATTTATATTTTATTAGTTTTTCAAATAATTATGACATAAAAACTGTCAATGCAAATATGATTGTCCATCGTTAACAAGAATAAAGTCAAAGAAATATACAACACAAACAAGAGGTAATTAATACCATAAACATTTTAAACAATGGAAATCATATATTACCATGTAATATTACAGTATACATCTTTATTTTGAGCTATATGAAGGTAATATGTCTACTAATAAATGAAAGTTCCACACTCATTTACCTATATTAACAGCTAATAGGTTGGTTTATATTACCTCCAATTAATTCTTTTGATTCTAAGAATCTTTTTAGATCTCCTGGTTCATAATATATGTATTTCTGATTTTCAAATCTCATTATACATTTAGCGGGATATCGAATAGGCATTTGTGCTCCTACTTGCTCTGCTAGATTTTTCAGGACTAGAAATTCCTTCCTTCTGCGCTGGGTTGTTTTTGCAATATCCGGATAGATCCATATTTGATAATCACAGAATTTAACTAATCTATTATGCAAGAATAATCTCAAAACTATATTCCTATCAGAGGGGAAAATGAATTTAATTGGATGAGGACTCCAATAATTCTGAGACATTTAAGGGAGATGTTTGTTCCTCAATTACAGAGCTAGATACTATATAATATATCTTAGCGATAGTGGGAAGAGCATCTGATGGTATTTTTAATATTTCCTTTATATATTTCTTAAACTGATCCTGTAAAGTTGAAAATCTTAATAAAGGGAAATTAACTATTCTTAAGTTTAAATACCTGTTTTCATTCTCTAGTCTTTCTAAATTTCTAGCATGAATCGTCTCCCCTTGTATTATATTTGCTTGTACTTTCTGTACTTGAGAAATTTTTTGTTCTAATTCTACCAACTGCGTTTTTTGTTTAACTACATTTTCTTCTGTTTTTAACACTCTATTATTCATCTCCAATGTAACATTAGTTAATTTTGAAATAGCTTTTTCTAGAGTTACAATCACACTCCATACAGAGTCCCAAGTTATTATAGATGGTTTCTTCAGTTTCTTCATGGAGGTGATATTCACCAATTCTGTCCCCTCCTTATCCAAGTTCTCCATTTGAATCTTAAGGGACTCTTCCATTTCTCTCTTGGAAGATTGTTCTCCTAGATCTTTATTCACTTCCTTTTCATTTAACACCAAAGAAGATGACTTTTTAATTACATTTATATTAAGTGCTTCTTTTTCCACTATAACATCAGTTCCTTGTATTTGTATTTGAAAAGGAGGAGAAAGAGTAGCGGGTGCTCCCGGGCTAAGTGACACTGATGAGGCTGGTAATTCCATACTTAGCTCAATTTCTGGAATTACAGCGCCTCCCTCGGGAGGTTTTTCTAGTGCAGGGCTGAAAAAACTCTCAATTTTCCCCTGACAAGGTTCTGCTGGAGAGGATGATACAGCAGCCTCTCTCAGGTTCCCCTTCCGTTTAGTGTGTGGCATATTTATGCCTAATAGGTAACAATATCCAATAAAAAAAAATTGAGAGTAATCAGCACTTTCAGTTTAAAAAGTCGATGTATACTGCAAGCTTGAGGGTTGGGAGAATTTTTAATTTAACTTAGATTTACTTATTTGGGGATAAGGAGTTCGGAACCATAAGCGTAAGAAGGATTTCTGGACAAAGCCGCGCGCGGCTTGGGCGACGTGTGCGCCGACGTTGACTGTGTGCTGTAAACAATCCGTTTTTAAAGAGCCTCAGGGTGACGTCACTCCCGGAAATGGAAAGCCTCCGTCGGGGCAAGGTCCTCCCTGCCCCTGGTTCCCATGATGTTTGGCAAAAATCACTTGTAATCATAGTTTGCTGGCGAAAACAGCTCTAGAAGACGGTGTTCCTTAAGGTGTGCTGTTGTAATGTCCCAACAAGGTCCTTGTTTCACCAACCTGGCTTCTTCAGGGGGAACAACCCTAATAATTTGGACACCCAAGGATTGCTACTCAGAAATAGTGATAATTTGTTGGAATAAGGGGTGGAAGTCACCCTGCTGTCTATAATATTTTCATATCTGATGCTTCTCGAATCGTAGAATAGATCACACCAAAAGTCCTACTAATAACTGTAGTCTCGGGATTAAAAGTTTAGAATCGGGGAGTGCCAGTACTAAAGCTTTGCATGTTGCTCTAACTCCCTGTTAATGACGATTTAAATAAAATGTTACTGCACTGGCCCAAACGCCTTCCTCCCAGAGATTCTCGACTTGTAATGTGAACTGTCCAAATTCTGTTCTGCATCTATTCTTATGATTATTGCAGTTTTATTGTAGTTATGATTATCTCTGCCTTTCTAGAGAGAGGATTCATTAAAGAATATATGGATATTTGTTTAATTACATGATTGGATCTTATGTTTCAATTATGATTGATATTTTATATGTCTTGATTTTATTGTTTTATGTTTTATGGGCAATGGTGCTGTTTGTTTGTTTTTCCATTGTTACTCTGCATACAGAATCTGGCTTGTGGTTTTCAGTTCAGTTTTTGTCTATAGGTTTCTATTTGTTTTTGGTGAGTGCCTGTCTGTGTTCCATATATGTGACTGAGATAAGGTATTCTGCTAATGAGTAATTCAATATAGGGATGTTCTGACTTGTTCTGTTGTTCTGTTTTTCTAACAGGAGGTGTATTTGGTGTTTTAGGGTCTGGGTATTATTTTCAGTATTGCATTTTCATAGGAAGGGTTGTTACTGTTTGAGAGCTGGCAGTTAATGCTGTTTTGGTATGGGAGATTTACTACATTGTAATTGAAATAGTTTATTCATGGCTTTCTGAGGGCCAAGCCCACATCCAACATACATTATAATAGGCCTAATGTCATATTTGCTCTAAGTGTCTTTTTTGCTTTTTTGCAGGTTATTCTGGTTGACATCTCAGCAGTGCCTGTAAATAAATGTTATTTTAAGTGATATTTTTACATCAGAAAACTGTACTTTGAATGTCCTTTTTCATATAAAATGTTATAAATGCATAGGGGCGGATTTTAAAACGAGCGCGAATAGCCTACTTTAGTTTGCGCTCCAGGCGCAAACAAAAGTACGCTGGATTTTAGTAGATACGCGCGGAGCCGCGCGTATCCGCTAAAATCCTGGATCGGCGCGCGCAAGGCTATCGATTTCGTATAGCCGGCGCGCGCCGAGCCGCGCAGCCTACCCCCGTTCCCTCCAAGGCCGCTCCGAAATCAAAGCGGCCTCGGAGGGAACTTTCCTTTGCCCTCCCCTCACCTTCCCCTCCCTTCCCCTACCTAACCCACCCACCCGGCCCTGTCTAAAACCCCCCCTTACCTTTGTCGGGGGATTTACGCCTCCCAGAGGGAGGCGTAAATCCCCGCGCGCGAGCGGGCCTCCTGCGCGCCGGGCCGCGACCTGGGGGCGGGTACGGAGGGCGCGGCCACGCCCCCGGACCGCCCCGGGCCGTAGCCACGCCCCCGTACCCGCCCCCAAAACGCTGCCGACACGCCCCTGAAACGCCGCGACGACCGGGCCCGCCCCCCGACGCACCCCCGACACGCCCCCCTCGGAGAACCCCGGGACTTACGCGAGTCCCGGGGCTCTGCGCGCGCCGGGAGGCCTATGTAAAATAGGCTTCCCGGCGCGCAGGGCCCTGCTCGCGTAAATCCGCCCGGTTTTGGGCGGATTTACGCGAGCAGGGCTCTGAAAATCCGCCCCATAATTTGTATTGGTATTCTCCAATGTAAGGGTCATTAATTTTATAGGTGGGCAATATCACTCACGAACAAAGATTATTCTTCTCTCCTAGCAACCAAGGCAAATACCATCACAGGAAAATTCAATCTGACTCTCAGTCCAAAAGTCCAAGGATACTGGGAAACTTTCTGTATGGTCTGTGATATCAGTCATATAATGTGATTTTTTTTCTAAGTCTCTCTGTACCTTCCTCAGATTTGATTTGCTTGTTGTAAAGTAGAACTGCTGGTAGGGATGTGCAGCAGGCGACGGATTCGTCCCATTCGGTATTCGTATTCATCGGGACCCAAATCCATTGCATCTGTTCTCAGGGGACCCTGATCCATTCATTAGTTACATATGTATTCATTTCCCAAAAAAACCCCATCCTAACCCTTTAAATTTCATTAATTACAACCCCCCACCCTCCTGACCCCCCAAGACTTGCCAAAAGTCCCTGGTGGTCCAGCGGAGGTCCTGGAGCGATCTCCTGGACTTGGGCTGTCGGCTGCCGGTATTCAAAATGGTGCCGATAGCCTTTTCCCTTACTGTCACAGGGGCTACTGGTGCTATTGGTCGGCCCCTGTCACATGGTAGGAGCAATGAATGGCCGGTGCCATATTGTTTGGATAAGTTCCTAGAGGAAAAATCCATAAGCTGCTATTACGGTAATTAATAAGCAATAGTAGCTTGAGATTTATTTAAGGTTTGGGTACTTGCCAGGTACTTGTGACTTGGATTGGCCACTGCTGGAAACAGGATGCTGGGCTTGATGGACCCTTGGTCTGACCCAGTAAGGCATATCTTATGTTCTTATGTTCTATCTTGGATCTCTCCACCTCTCTGGGATAATGTGAATATCTTAATACTTTCTGTGTGACTGAAAAAAAAGTTTATTCCTGCTAAAAAGATGTTTCAGAAGTTTATAAAAAAAAGAAAAAATGGGTTTGATAGGAAATATATATATATATATATATATATATTTTTTTTTTTTTTTACTAAATAAAAAGTTTAATTAATATTAACAAATTAGGTCATGTTTTTCTAAAGTTACTTTGCACCATTTATTTGGTATTTGGGTCAGGGTTCAAAAGTTTGCCAGAATTGCACCAGTCGATTTATGGAGTCCAGATGTCTCCCAAACAGTATTAATGGTTTTATTTTCAGGACAGGCGGTGAAGGTTAAGGCCTAAGCAATGCTATAAGCGTAAGGATGAAAGACTACAGTAGTCTAGTTGAAGACATGTCATATTACATATTGTAAACTCCTGCTTAGTTGAAGGATGGCATAATCTGCTTTCACTATTCTACTGTAAGGCTGAGTGAATTGAACTAGGCTGTTCCTGCCTGGAAAGTTACAATTTTCCATAATGTGGACCATAATCAAACTGTTCATATTGGTGCAAACCCTACAAGTAGTTTTTACCCATGGGGTTGCACCAATAATCAAAGCAAAACTATGCGGGGAAAAAAAGTGCCTACAGAGATTTGTACCTACTTTATCTTTAGGCATTTTTGCTGACCAAAACAGAACGAGTAGTTTCAAGGATCCAAAACTACGCTTATTGTTGCCTCCTCAAAACTAACCCTGCCACCCTGCACCAGCCGACCCTGAGACCAGTACCATTTTGATGTCACTATGGCAACAGACTCAGGGCCAGCCAGGGCCATTTTTAAAGGGGATGCTAGAGAGGCAGAAGATGAGTGAGCATTCTTCCTGCCACTTTACTAACCCAAATCCAGGTGGAAGGGATAAGTGGGAGCCGGGGTAAGCCCTAACCTTGGCAACTTTTTCAGAGAAGAGTGGGATGGAGGTTGGAGGGCCACAGGGAGCCTCAGAGTACCCTGGGGAGGCCCTTTAGTTTTTCTTTCCTTCTCTTTTGAAAATAAAATCAAACAAAATAGAAAATATTGCTTTCATATTCTAATATCGATCCTTATCCAAATCTGCTTTTGTTCCCTTCTTCTTTGGTTCTGGACCACCCTAGCTAGATAAGCAGGCAAGTTCTCATATTTATTCCAGCTCCAGGTTCTCCCACAACCCATGTTATATTACCAAGGTTTGAAATAATCTAAATAGCTAGCAAAACGAGAGAATCTATTGCCCAAGCATCCAATTACCTATCTCCTCCTTGATCTTGCCACCATCCTGCTAGCATCAAACCAATTGTTTTCTGAGCAGATGTAGCTCGCTGATTCTTACCTGACAACTTTGTTCCCAGCAATGTCACTATGCTTTCTCCTCATCATCTCTCTCTTTTTCTCCTGCTCTTGAAGGAATGAAGTGTTGCTTGCTTGCTATACTGCAGCCTCATAAGCTTGATCCTACCGGTGCTCTCTATATAAGAACACAAGAGGTGCCATGCTGAATCAGACCAATAGTCCAGTGAGCCTAGCATCTTGCTTCTGACACTGACCAGTCTGGGTCACTTGGCACCCAGTAGATCCAAATTGGAAAAATCCATTTCCATGTTTGGGGGCTTAGTCCGTAAACAATTATTAGCCCCTTATCCATAGGAGTGAGCAGCAAGGGATTGGATCTACTGTTAGGGATACTTCCTAATAATCCAAATTGGCTACTGTTATAGATAGAATGCTGGGCTCGATGAACCTTTGCTCTGATACAGCAAACCTTTGCTCTGATACAGCAAAGCACATATTGGGGCGGATTTTAAAACAATACGCGCGAACAAAAGTACACCAGATTTTAGCCGCGCATATCTTATAAAATCCGGGGTCGGCGCACGCAAGGGGGTGCACATTTGTGCAACCTGCGCGCAGCCTGCCTGTTCCCTCCGAGGCCGCTCCGAGGCCTATGCAAAATAGGCGCGCCGGCATGCGCAGGGGTTTTAAAATCCACCCCATTATGTTTTTATGGTGCTCACTCCCAGACAAAAGAGGTGGAGACACATAAGTCTGTATGACTAATTATTGTTAATGGACTGTCCTCCAGAAGCTTGTCCAAACATTTTTTTTAAAATTCAAGCTTTACTACTAGCCTTAACCTTATTCTGGCAACAAAGTCCATGGCTTAATTGTGCATTGATTTAAAAAAATACTTTCTTAAATGAGTTTTAATCTCTAAATCTGTTTCAAGTCACTATCTGATACTACTTGTTAGTTTCATGAAGTGTCCCCTAGTACTAGCACTATTTGAAAGAGCAAATAACCATTCCCTATTAAATTGTTTCACATCACACATGATAAACTTTTATCATATCCCAGTTGTGTACATCCCTGTTTTATTGTAACTGCAACATTTCCAGTTTCACACTTGTCATAGTTCTATTGTATTTATTCATTTTATTCACCCCTTGTTTAATGTAAACCGGCATGATGTGATGCCTATCATGAATGCCGGTATAAAAAAACACTAAATAAAATAAAATAAATATCCCCTTTCTGTCATTTCTTCTTCAAACCAAAGAGCCCTAAACTGTTTAGGATTTCTTCAAAAGGGAACCATTCAATCCATATTTACCTTTTTGCGAGGATGATACCCAGAAAACCAATCACCCACTTATCCACTTCATGCACCTGTAAGGATATCCACAGTATTAAAGGACACCTTTCAAACAACTTCGCGTGGTCACATAATCATAATAATCATAATATTTCTTTTATATTTAACTTTCCAGCACTTCAAAGTGGATTACATTCAGGTATTGTAGTTATTTCTCTGTCCCCAGAGGGCTCACAATCTAAGTTTATACACAATGGCCACTTGGAGATCTATGATAGTAGCCTATAAATTATGCATATGCTTTGCATTGAACGAGCCCAACTTTCAAAACAGTGGTACACCATTTGCGCTCATAAATGGGTTCTTGAGTTTGATGGTAGCATTTTGTAAACTGTGTGGCAGGAGTGGGACAGTTTATCAAATGCCATGCATTTATTCCCTGAAAGTACGCACGTAAGTATCATTACATGCATATACAATATTTGTAGTGCAAGTACACGCGTACTTTTTTCACCATTTGAAAAGAGTATGCGTGTTTACTTTTATGTGTGTAATAATGGTAACAATTCTGCGCGTGATAACCCAGAATTAAACACGGAGGCAGGTATATTTTAAAGTATGGGTGCACTATTAAAACTTGCACACGGAGGCAGGTATATTTTAAAGTACGGGTGTACTATTAACACTTGCACACGGAGGCAGGTATATTTTAAAGTATGGGTGTACTATTAACACTTGCACACGGAGGCAGGTATATTTTAAAGTATGGGTGCACTATTAAAACTTGCACACGGAGGCAGGTATATTTTAAAGTACGGGTGTACTATTAACACTTGCACACGGAGGCAGGTATATTTTAAAGTATGGGTGTACTATTAACACTTGCACACGGAGGCAGGTATATTTTAAAGTATGGGTGCACTATTAAAACTTGCACACGGAGGCAGGTATATTTTAAAGTACGGGTGTACTATTAACACTTGCACATGGAGGCAGGTATATTTTAAAGTACGGGTGTACTATTAACGCTTGCACATAGACTTGGAATCGCTAGCTTGCCAATACTTCCACCATTTTCCCCTAGACCCTCTGGCACGTCACCCTGAATCCCACTACAAGTTCACCCACACCTCTTACCTAAAAACTGCAGACAAAAGACTAGTGCGCTTTCAATTGCACAAGTTAATTGGCTTGTGTAAAATTTTATGGATAAGTTTGGTAACTATGCACATATGTCACTTACAAAATAGCAACTTGTCACAGTCTTTCAAACCCAGCCCCAGCACACCCCTAAACCAACTTTTTTTGTCCCTGTTATCATTTATGTGTTTATGCTCAAGGCTTATAAAATAGCATATATGTGAGTACATGCATATACGAGTATACATATATGAGTACATATATATGCTAATTTTATGAGCACAACCCCCAGAAAACTCTTTGAAAATTGCCTACTTAAAGTTTGTGATTTGCATGCAGCATATGTGTGGTATACATGCAGTAGATGTAGGAAAGTGCATGCTCATTTATAATATATAAAAAGAATCACTTTGTTGTTAATTTCCAGGCCAGATCTATCCTTGTAGAAGTTCTGAGTTGGGCCATGATTGGCCCAGTTTTCTAAAGCCAAATCATATTGGCTCAATTTACTGAGTTGTTAATGGTCAGATCTGAATTAGTAGCGGTTTTACTTAGGTAGCCCCCCATCCTGTTCTAGTCCTAGACGGGGGCACACAAAGAGGGCCATGCACCATGCAAGATCCCATGATTCCCATGGGTTCCCGCATAGCGGGGGGGAAGATCATTCTTTTCAATGCCCTTAGGGTTTTCCTTGTTCGGGGGTTCTTCCTGCTCACTAATACAATCACACACACACACTCACAAAAATATGCTGCACTCCCAGGCTGTTGTTCAAAAACAAAAAACTTTACTGTAACTGATGGCACAGTAAAAAAAAAAAAAAGTCCAAATATTTTTGGCAATCACAGCACAATGCAACAGTTCTGCAACTCATTCTCAAAAGTTTCCCAACAGATTACACACAGTCTCCTTCACACTCCTTCCCCAACACAGGTCAGCTCTTTGGGATGGGAACCCCTTCCACCCTGGGCTCTCCCAGGACCTGTTGGGTAGCTGAAATCTTTTTCTTTAAGGGTTCCTTTTCTCTTCCTCCCTCACTTGGGTATGGTGGATTATAGTAGAATCAGTCTTTGACTCTGGTGGACTTTCCCAGGCAGAATGCCTTTCCCCTGGCACCTCCCAGAAGACTCGTCCAGGCAATCCCTTCCTTCTCAGGACCCTATAGGATCTGATGCTGTTCAGGGCCCTTTTCTCTTCCACTCCTTCTTTTCTCTTCCATTCCTGGAATCCTTCCCCTCAATCTCCCCTGAACCTTCTCTGTGAAGAAGTAGGCCCAAGCTGTGTCACTCTGTGAAAAGGTAGCTCCAACCACACATTCAGGACTCCATTTCTTGGGATTCTCAAGTCCTTAGTACTCTCAACTTCTTCCCTTGCACAAGTGGGTGCAGAGGTTTTTATGCCTACCTAGAACCCCTCCGAATGTCCATAGAGGCTGAAGCCCCTCTATGGACATTTTTGTAAAGGGCACGGCTACCTTTTAGGGATAAAAATGGGCACCCTGTCACACTCATGTCCTAAATGAACCTTTATCTAGTGCTGTAAGACAATGCTTTCAGTCTTTGATGGAGTCTCTTTCTCTTTCTTGAGACAGGTATATGCATACCAGTGACAGAAAGTATCCTGACGGCTCACATCCCAGCTCTCGAAGGACGCACCGGAAAAAACGGTCAGCTTTCTGACATGGACTTGGGCTGGCAGAATCTGGGGCGACACCACTCAAAATTAACACATGTAAAAGGTAAACCTACATTTTACTACGGCAATAGCATAAAGCATCCAGCGATCCTTTCAGAGAGAGAGAGATATTGAAGAGTAACAAACTACTGATGCAAAATAGTGCTGACTTTTGTAGTATCTGAGTATAGGATAGGTGCATCGCATGTAGAAGCTTCTGGATGTTTTTCTTTTTCGCAGTATAGAAAATGTTTGCAAATGCAGCTTAGGCTAGCAATTCCCCACAAAAATATGACACCCGTTATTTCATTTAACCAATGGAGTTAAACTGGCATTCAGAAATATTAAATATTAAGGACAGTCCTAATGGATGGTTGGTGAAGAGCCTTGCTATGAATGTTCTTTTTATCTGATGCTGGATGTAAACACAAAGATATTAGGACAAGAAGACTACTCAGTATGACCAGTAAAACAAGGAAATATATAAAATACAATGCTACCCTTAAAAAGATAGGATGATCTCTTCATGAATATATTGCAAATGACTGAAGTGTCAGGAAGGCATGCGTACTTTGTATCTAACCAGCTTTCAGAGAAACCATTAAGAAGTGTGTCTAATAATATTATAGAAATGATAACTAGTAGTAGTAATAAGTCAGGGGACCTGGACAGCAACTGTATAATATTGTGGACAGATTGCAAAGGAAGATCCAGTGCTAAGAACTGTGCAAATTCTTGCTCAGAGAAAATGAAAGAATGTTAGGGAAGAAGGAAGAGATTAGGACTGGAAGGAGATAAGAAGATGATATTTTTACAGTATGCTGAAGGGGGGGGGGGGGGAGGGTTACTCATTGCTGCGAGATATGCGCTTTCAGTCTCCATGTGCAGTTGAGAATGAGTCCCTGACCTCAAATGAAACATAGCCTAATTATCCACATGATTCTTTTATCGTCTGTTGTGATGGAAGCTATCAGCAATTTGTGACAAGATTCATTACTCAGTGGTTCATGTGCTTACTGTAAATGAGTCAAAATTCTAGGGGTGTGCATTCGTTTTGAACTTATATGTAAAACGCTACTTTTTTTTTTTAACTTAAAAAAGTGATGAGGCGAAAACGATCGGATTTCCAACTTATTCAACATAGCTATGTTGAATACGTTGGAAATCGCGATCGTTGATCCTAAATAAAAATTTAAACCCCTCACCCTCCTTAATCCCCCCCAAGACTTACCAAAATTCCCTGGTGGTCCAGCGGGGAGTCAGGAAGCCATTCCTCTATTCCTTTGCGAGGACCACATGACGGCCGCGTCACGTCGGAGTGACGCGGACGTCACGTGGTCCTCGCAAAGGAATAGAGGAATGGCTTCCTGACTCCCCGCTGGACCACCAGGGAATTTTGGTAAGTCTTGGGGGGGGATTAAGGAGGGTGAGGGGTTTAAATTTTCATTTAGGGACCGGTGCACGTATGGACATAGACTCAACTTATGGAATTCTCCATATGTCCATTAGAGATGTGAATCGTGTCCTCGATCGTCTTAACGATCGATTTCGGCTGGGAGGGGGAGGGAATCGTATTGTTGCCGTTTGGGGGGGTAAAATATCGTGAAAAATCGTAAAATCGTGAGCCGGCACATTAAAACCCCCTAAAACCCACCCCCGACCCTTTAAATTAAATCTCCCACCCTCCCGAACCCCCCCCAAATGACTTAAATAACCTGGGTGTCCAGCGGCGGTCCGGAACGGCAGCGGTCCGGAACGGGCTCCAGCTATTGAATCTTGTTGTCTTCAGCCGGCGCCATTTTCCAAAATGGCGCCGAAAAATGGCGGCGGCCATAGAACAACACGATTCCACGGCAGGAGGTCCTTCCGGACCCCCGCTGGACTTTTGGCAAGTCTTGTGGGGGTCAGGAGGCCCCCCCCCAAGCTGGCCAAAAGTTCCTGGAGGTCCAGCGGGGGTCAGGGAGCGATTTCCCGCCGCGAATCGTTTTTCGTACGGAAAATGGCGCCGGCAGGAGATCGACTGCAGGAGGTCGTTCAGCGAGGCGTCGGAACCCTCGCTGAACGACCTCCTGCAGTCGATCTCCTGCCGGTTCCATTTTCCGTACGGAAAACGATATGCGGCGGGAAATCGCTCCCTGACCCCCGCTGGACCTCCAGGAACTTTTGGCCAGCTTGGGGGGGGGCCTCCTGACCCCCACAAGACTTGCCAAAAGTCCAGCGGGGGTCCGGAAGGACCTCCTGCCGTGGAATCGTGTTGTTCTATGGCCGCCGCCATTTTTCGGCGCCATTTTGGAAAATGGCGCCGGCTGAAGACAACAAGATTCAATAGCAGGAGCCCGTTCCGGACCGCTGCCGTTCCGGACCGCCACTGGACACCCAGGTTATTTAAGTCATTTGGGGGGGGGGGTTCGGGAGGGTGGGAGATTTAATTTAAAGGGTCGGGGGTGGGTTTTAGGGGGTTTTAGTGTGCCGGCTCACGATTCTAACGATTTATAACGATAAATCGTTAGAATCTCTATTGTATTGTGTTCCATAACGGTTTAAGACGATATTAAAATTATCGGACGATAATTTTAATCGTCGAAAAACGTTTCACATCCCTAATGTCCATATTGACCGAAATTGACCCCCCTTTTCGACTTATGGACTTATGAACTTAAACTTTTTGTCTGCACATCCCTACAAAATTCCCATCATTACTTTATACTCTAGTGCAGTGTAGCTACCCTAGTAGCACAATGTTCAGCAATGTGCTTCTTGTCTTTTTTTTGTAGGACATGAAGGTGACCCTTGCTTGAGGTCAACGGACTGCATCGAAGGTTTCTGCTGTGCTCGTCACTTCTGGACCAAAATTTGCAAGCCTGTTTTGCGCCAAGGTGAAGTATGCACCAAGCAGAGGAAAAAAGGCTCTCACGGGTTGGAAATTTTCCAGAGATGTGACTGTGCCAAAGGACTGTCTTGCAAAGTATGGAAAGATGCCACGTACTCCTCAAAATCAAGACTTCACGTGTGTCAGAAAATCTGAACAGATGCTGGGAAAAACTGTGAATTTGGGTATTTAATGCATTTCAGCATGATGGAGAAATCAGGATTCCATACAAGGACAGCATTTACTAAAGAGAGAATTTATGAAACGTGGAAACCAGAAAGCGGAATTTGAGACACATACATTGGCCGCTGGAGTTGTTCCATTATGCAACCTGTATATGTAAATAATGTAAAAGTCTGTGAAAGTGACACTATATTAAAAAAGAAGTAGAAAATGACATTTACTAGTTTATTACAGTATTCTTAATGATTTTCTAAAAAAATAAACCCCAAACGTCTATATACAGTTCTAGGGAGTAGCTTCCCTTTGATATCTATTAAAGTATATAAAAAATGTCAGACCCAGTTTTGTATGATATTATTCTGTGAACACATGAAAGTGTGCTTTAGAAATAGTAAGAAAGTTTAGCGTTGCCAGCAGAATGCTCATATCCATACACCTTATTGTGTACTGTAGTACGTTGTTGAGTAGATTTAGTTAAGATTTACAAACTGTTAGGAAATGAGACAATTTATCTTGGGCACTCTGGTAGATGGCGTAGCTTATTTCTGCAAGACAGATGCTATACATCCTGATTCCCTTTACATCATTTTTCAGGTAATGTTCCTATTTAGTCATCTAAAGCTCCTCCCTGTATTACTGCCTCAGAAACCTATTTACCAAAGTATGGTATTTGTACCACAGAGAAAACTACCATGGGATACTGCAGTTCAGAGTACAGAGTGAGAGTACTACATTTTAGTAAATCCCGTGGTAGTTTTCTGGTGTTTTGCTATGAATGTAAACCTCATGCATTTCTGGCCCAGCAGCATACTATGGTAGCCACCACTTCCCAGGACCATGGGGTTTTAAAGGGGTTCTGGGATCCAGAAAAGCCATCCACTGGAGTATCCCCAAAATCCCTGGGTGTCTATGGGACCAACTCTCCCAAACTCTTTCCTGCACCTTGAACCATTTAAAAATAATTTGTAAAAAAAAAAAAAAGCCCCCTTAGGTCCCACTCCCAGTTAAGAAGCCATGCTCCCTTGAAAAAATGACTCTAGACCCTTTCCCAAAGCTTACATGAAATCCTGATCAACAGGAGGGGGCAGGAAAGATCCTCATTCATTCCTGCCTCACCAATACCATTTTCAAAATGGCCTCAGCTGACCTAAGAGCTTTTTTGTTTTTATCTTATGTGGGAGGAGCAAAGCAGAGCCTGGGGTCAGCCAGTGCCATTTTGAAAATTGGCACCGGAGGGGCAGGAGCAAGTGGGCGTTGCTCCTGCATGGACTAGATTACCAAGATTTGAAGGAGGGTGGAGATTTGGGTGGATCTGTGTGGGGCATTTTTTTCAAGGGGCAGGACCTAAAGGGACTTCTTACTAATTTTTCATTTTTTTAACGGGTCAAGGCGCAGGAAGGAGGTTGGGAAAAGGGGTCCCACTAGACCACAGGGATGTTTGGAGCTCTCTGGTGGGGTTTTTTTTGGAGACGTGCAGCTCCTTTAAAATTCAATCCTGGGAACATCAGAATGTGTGTTAGCTTTCCGATACTTTGAAGGGGAATTTAACCACACTTCACTTTCAGTGAATAATGCGGCCACTCTAGTTTAACACAAGCAGTGCTATTTGATTTGCTTAATAATAAGCTGCTTTGCAGGCCTTAGCATGAAACACAGATCATTACCATACTCACTTGATGCCAGGTTTTACAGGCCAGGAAATAATTCACAGAAATGATGCATTCCAGGCTGGATTTTTAAAAGCATTTGTGTGCAGAAAATGCAGTTTTACGTGTGTAAATGGGCTTTTGAAAACTGGTGTGTGTGTGTGTGGGGGGGGGGGGGGATATCTGTAAAAGTATGCTTACAAGTGTTTCTGTATGTACTTTTACGTGCACAGAAAGAGATGCTCCGAGGCAGTGGAGTTGGGGCAGGGATAGCATTTATGTGCATTCTTTCAATTTTTGAAAGTATGCCTGAAATCTACTCACACACATTTATACCTGCTAACGAGCAGGTATAAATGTGTGTGCAATTGGCACATACCCGCTCAAAGTGGAATTATATAAACGTCTGCCTCTGAAAATTCAGGAAAATGTTTGGGTATACTTTGTTCATGCAAAATTTTAGTCCTCTATTTGGGCCCGGATTTAGGAATAGGAAACATAGACAACTGACTAGCATACCAAATTTTGAAAGCACCAAATACCCAGGACAAATAAGAACCTGCTATTGCTTGCTTAAGAGCCACGTGCCAGCACCACTTCAAAGGGGCATCACTATGGCACTCTGGGCTTCTCATCTTCTTGTTTTCTGATCCTACCTATTGGTGCCAATATCTTAAATCTGGCCCCATCTGAACATTATCTTCACCCGTGCTTTATTTCTATGCTAACATTTTTAGCACATGGTAAGCCTGTTTACTGTACATTAGTACTGCTTAGCAAATAGGTCCCTTAATAATTAGGTCGATGGCAATTTGGATGGTATTCATAAATGTCTAATAACTGAAAATTTGAAGAAGGGTGGGATGGGAGGAAGGCCCAGCACAGAGCTAGTAGTAACAAATTTAGATTATGAGTGTATGGAACACCACTAATATTTAAAGCAAATGTATTCTAACCTGCCAACATGGAAATGAAGGATCCAGTTACATTATTTGCTAGTTGATAGAATCTGTTCTCATAAATCTTTAATCAATGTCATATGGCAAGTTGACCCACACAGATTAAAGTATGATTTGAGTTCAATGTAACTTTTAGATTTTCCCCAGATCCATCAGGAGAAACCCAAAGCAAATCCCAAAAATCTGAAACTGACCGAAAACACTTTGTTTTCAAGTATTTTAGAACATCAGAAGCAGATTTGCTGAATTGACCAAATCCACTTCAATTTTTTCAGTTTCAAATCAGATTTTCAGATCTGCATTGGATTTTTCTTTAAAATAAAAAAAAAGTTCATCGAGCCAATGTGATGAGCCTCACAAATTTTACAGGTTTATCGGCGTGTTCAGCGAACCTAATTTAAAGACGTTTTTGCATCTATGCTAGTAATATGGTATAATGACAAGTATTGGATGTAGCAAAAGAAAACAGACTTAAGAACTGCCAACCCCTGGTGAATCTGGAGAGCTTCACATACTGTAGTAGTAGTAGTAATTAGTAACAAAAATAGATAAGTTTGGCTGTAAATTAACTTCAAACTCCAGCCTCAAAGTAACTGGGTGCATGCATTTTGTGCCCAGAACAGACGTGTGAACAATCTAAAGTTGGATCTGAATCAAATGAATTTCATTTGCTTTGTTGTTTTCCAAAAGGTTTAATGAACCAGCTCAATGAACATTTGAAGTGTTTTATGGGATTTGTCAAATTATTTGGCATAACCCAGGTTGCAGAGGTTTACACATCTCTGGTACTCAGCCCCTTCCATTCTTCTGAATGGGGAAAGGGAACTGGCATCAGACTGCTTGACTGATGGGTACAGAAGCCTGAGTCCAAGTCTGGAGAGAGTCTATTTACACAACATTTTAAAACTAATGTTCACCTAGGAAATCAATTTTCCCAAGCTGGAGGCTAACTTGGCTGATTCCTGGGGACTAGATGATTTCCTGAATGTATTTCAGAGAGACAGATCAGAGGTGGTGAGCAAACAAATTATGGTGTGCAATTTTTGATGGGTTCACTGTGTTCTGAATTTGCAAGTTAGAAGCCCAGGGGTGGCTCAAGGCAATCTGCTGCCTGAGGCAAGGGATGAAATGGCACCCCCTACCCCCTCTGCCCCCAATCCCTACCCCCTCTGCCCCCAACCCCTCTGCCTCCCCTCTCCACCTCTCTGCCCCCTCCATAGGCTCCCTCTCTCTGGCACTGTTGTAATTTGGAGGCAGGATGAGGTGGCCACTAGAGGAGTTTAGGGGGGGGGGGCAGTTTATGCCGCTTCCAAAATTCACCACCTAAAGCAGCCGCCTCACCCTGCCTCGTTATAGAACCGCCCCTGTATAAACCCATTAGCATGCTGCTGTAAGTGTAAGGAGCTGACTGGTTGTTGGATGTTAAATGTTACTGAAAGCTCATTTAAAAACTCTGATGCACTATGAAATGCAACTATTTCCAAATGAAACAGAGGGATAGGCAAGGATGTAAAGCAAGCCTTTTTTTTTTTTTTTTAAATTTACAGAGACAGGGTAGTTTCGGCAGCAGCTGCCAGCATGCATATATAAGAAAATAGTAGGCAACAGAGGGTGTTTATATTTTTAGGGGATATTACAATGGATATATTCATTGGACATTTTGGGGTTAACTTTCAAAGCCATTCATGTACATAAAACCTGGTTTCATGCGCATAAATGACTGTTCCACGCTTGACCCCAGCTCAGGGCATGTAAAAGCATACACGTAACCCAGCTTCATGTGGTTTTACATGTACTTTCCGACGGGTGGAGTTGGAACAGAGTTGTGATTTACACCGCACTTTTTTGATATAAAAAAATATTGCATGTCAGTTATCCCACACAAGTTACGTCCTTCTTGGATAGGCTAGCAATGTGCAAGGTAATGTGTGCGTATGCTCGGCCAATCACCTGAGGATTTTCAAAGTCAACATAAACGATAACTTTTAAATCATTGCACAGGCATACATGTGCGAGGGTTCGTCGGCTCGTCCCCATGGTCGAGGCCGTTTTATAACACATGTCCTTATATATGCATATATTATAAAACAGACTGACCACGTGCACATGGGTGCACAATTTTAAGTGAACGCATGCCTTTGTGCACAAATGCCATTTCTACCGCGTAAGTGGGGGGATTTTAAAATACATGCACTCCGATGCCATTATCAGTTTTCCCAGTTCGTTCCCAGTTCACCCAGGTAAGAAATAGGACTTCCAAACCCCTCCTAGTTTAATAGCCTCCCTTCTCCCCTGTTAGCCCTGACCCTTAAAACTCTGCTGATCTGCCTAAGGTATTTTTTTTTACAACTTACACATCATCTATAGCAGAAGTAAAGTTACGTGGCAGAGGACCTGGCGTACACCCATGCATTATAAGAATTTATGCACTAATTTCAAATTAAAATCCAGGAACACCCATGCACCACGCAGACCTTGCCTATTCCCCGCCTCTTTTTTTGAACTTTTCATTTGTGTGCACAGCAGCAAGTACGTGCTTACCAAGGCGGCTTTTAAAAGCCGCTTGCTGCGCGCCAGCTCAACTTGGGAGCGTATCTCCCGGCTTTGGCGTGCATGGACTTTTAAAATTCATCTTTCAATGCACATAGCTTCACTTTCAAAATGCTGGGTAAAGTTTGCATTTGCAGTGTATAGTATACACGCTGACTTTACTGCTGTGCAGGCTATTATACCCTCCCTGGGTTGTCACGCAAGAAATTATGACATTGCAGGATCCAAATACAACATTCAGTGGGCAATAATTCCCTTACCTGTCATGTCAGATGTTAGGTTTCCATTGCCTCCTTTGGCTTCGTAAATCTATTGATTCCTAGTACTATAGCCTTGTTCTTCAATCCATATCATGTGTGTATGTGTGTGTGTATATAAATAGGTAGATAGATAGATGAATGTGATAAACATGGATTGCAATTTAGTTCATGAGCTAAACAGCCATTAGAGATCTGAAACACAAAACTGTCCAAAACAATTCTTCACAAAGTTTTACATACATAAAGTCAATAACTCTTATCAAGAAAATCTAGTGATGTTACTCAACATGTGCATAAGGTTTCACCTTGAAGTCTCTCCATTGGGGGTTCGATTTATAAAATAAGTACCAATTGGACATGCAAGTCCTGAGAAAATGTCCAAATCATTAGCATGACGAGCAAAATGTCATGTTTCCAAGCTAGATTCCCACTGCTATGCACCGAAGTCCTAAAACTCTCTCATCCCAGCCTGTGCCCATCAGCCCATGTTTGCATAGATAAAAGACTAGAGAGAGATACATTTTACCGACATCCTTAAGTAAGGTCTTCAAGCCTAAATTTCAATCTACATAATCGTGACATTTTTTTGTACTATTCCCTATAAATTATGAACACTTTTTATTAATTATTAATAATTCATATTGGAAGTATAAACACACATTGGGTACAATTGCCAAGTCTTTGTATCAGAGTCATTGTATAGTTCATTATATGTAATTATGAATTGTCTAGAACAGGCAATAAGTACAAAAAAGGAAAGTGTCATAATAAGGGTCACTCAGCCACAAAATAAAAACAAATTAGCTATGTCAAAAATATACACATTTTTGAGAGACCCACTATTTTGTTTCATTTTGTGACTGAGTGATTCTTGTTCTAATTTTTATTTTTTTATTTTTTTTAGAAAAGCCATGCTTTTGCTGCTGAGATGAATACTTGGGATACATGGAAGTTTTTAAACTCCTCGACTTTTAAATTTTTTGAAATAATGTAAGCCTTTACCCGTGTGACCCTTAGACTCTATCATGAGTTATTCAAAATCAGGTGAATTTTAAAAGCCCTGCGTGCGCCAAAACCGGGAGATATGTGAGTATCTTGGGCCAGCGTGCGCCGGGCAGATTTTAAAAGCCACCTGAGTACCCGTGTATCTCCCGCTATGCGCACAAACATATTTTGCTGAAAAAAGGGGCAGAGTGTGGGCATGGTCTGGGTGGGGCATGGGCATTCCTGAATCTTTTAATGATTCCCGCGCATAAATACTTACTCACCCAAGCATGTGCCAGGGTCCCCTACTGAGTGTCTTTACTTCTGCTATGGCTGGCGTGTAAGCAGTAAAATAAAAAATCTAGGCTAGTCAGAGCTAACAGGGTAAAAGGGAGGTTATTTAACTAGGGGGGGGGGGGGGGGTTAGGAGTTCCTATCCCTTACCCGGGTGAACTGGGAATGAACTGGGAAAAAATGGCCAATTGCGTTGGTGCGTGTACCTTATAAAATTCCTCCACTTACGCGCTAGAGGCGGCATTTGTGCAGTCATGCACGCATCATTATAAAATTGTGCGCACGTGCATGTGAATTCAGCCTATTTTATAACATGCGTGCATATATGCCCATATGTTATCAAATGGCCATGTTCTTTTACGTGCGTATATGTGCACCTGTGTGCTGGATTTAAAATTCACCTTAATATTCTTTTGATTGCTTGTCACTTGGGCTATGTGAGGAGTTTAGTCTCAGAAGCAAACAAGAGTTTTGCAAATATTTCTGAACTGGTCAAACACTGCAAAAGTTCACTAGAGTTTCAAAAAACATGAGTTGGGGTGTGCACTGGTTTGAATCTGTATAATATTCAGGAACAAATGTCTCAATGCATGAATAAAAGTGAAGAAGCCTGCAAATTTCCTTCCAATAACTCTGTTAGCAAGTTCTTAGCTGCACTCAGTAAAAATTACTTATTCCTTGTACTGAAAAAGTCTCATGGTTTACTCATTCACAGTACCAGAAATATCTGGATTGTCACCAGCGATGTCAAATGTCAGCAAAACAAACAAACAAAAAAAAGCTTATATTCAGCTTTGTGGGGAGCGGGAACTTACCCTGAGAACTTTAGGTGGGAAATTCAACAGAACTACCATTGAGTGTACTCCCCAAAAGTTACCTGGGTAACATTAAGTCCATGTTTTCTCTGACCAGACTTACCCAGCTCATTATAGCCGGGTAGTGCTCACAATGTCGGTGCTACCCAGCTAAAGTCCCCAGAATGCCTCCCACTCTTTTTCTTTGTAGCTAAATGTTATTTGGGTAAAATTTAGCTGACTGGGGTGGGGAATGTTTTTGTCAAGGTAATTGTAAAGTTAACCAGACAAACCCCTTTGAATATTTACCATTTATGAAAAAAAAAAAGACATGTCTGAAACAAAAATTGTTAGTAAAAATGTCATGAGCAACTGGGCCTCTCTCTGCTGCCATGTGCTCAGCCTCTGTGAAGCTGTACTGCTCCGGAGAGGGGTGGGGGGTCTAGGATTTGGTGCATAAATGAGGTGGATCTTGGCATAGTAAGTTCAGCTGTGCACAAAATGGCAACGGTAAAAAGTGTCTATCAAAAAGTGAGTTTGCCAGTAAAAATCTGGCAGATTGACATTAAATGAAAATGTTTCATGAGTTGGCAGCCCTGCTTGTCACCATATCTTTATCAACGGTGCTTTCCTAAAGAGAAGCATTTGCATACCCCATTTTCTAGACTGTAGCCTTTGAGAAATTATAATTTAGTTTATTATTTCCGTGAAACTTTTCAAGGGTAGTTAAGTACATATCTTCTCCTATTTCTGCATGCTCTTTGATGTCCCCTGCAAAATTACTAATTGAAATAATTTATTTACAGGAAATATTTTATGGGATGTATTTTCTTGGAGATTTTTTTTTTTTTTTACAGAAAGCTTTGTAGCAGAATATATTTGCAGTCTTATAATGTAATTTAGAAAATTTACTGTATGATAAGATTAAATATATTAAATTTCTTTTTTCCCCATATTTCCCCTATATTTTTCTGTAAATCTGTTGCTTTAATCAGTTGGGGAAAAGGGATTTTTATCAAGGGGCAAGGCTTCTTAAATGGGGGAGGCCTGGATTTGCCAGTGGGCACACTAGACCTGTGCCCAGAGTGGCAGAAATATGGGGGATCAGCAGGCCAGCTGAAGATTTGCTACCCATTATCTGCGCTTAATCTCATTTAGCAGAGAACAACCTACTGCTTCTTGCTCCAGCCCCTCCCCTCCCAGTGCAGAGAGCAGGAAGGGAGGGGTGAGGCTGGAAGGGGCAGAGCAAAGACAATCTGCTCTGCATTATTTCAGCCCCTCCTCTCCTGTCATGGAGGAGAGAAGTGACATCAGCACACACAGCAGAGAGCAAAGAAAAGCCACTCTGCTATCTAATCCAACCCCTCACTTCCTGTCAGGGACTTGAGAGGAGGTAAGCCTGAAGCAAATAGAGCAGAGCAAAGAAGGTTATGCTTTAGATCTTCTGCTCTATTATCTCTTGTCCAGGAGGGGGAAGAGGGCAACAGCACCAACAGTGCCTAGAGGTGGCAAAGTCCTATATCTGTCACTGACTGGGGGGGAGGCAGGACCTAAATGCTTCTTCCTAATTGTTCACTATTGTAACAAGTTGATGTGAAGGAAGAAGATTGGGAGAGGGGGTCTCACTAGGCACTAGGGATTTTTGGGAGACTCAGGTAGGGGCTTTTTCTGGATGTATGGCCCTTTTAAATTCCAAAACTGGGAGCATCAGAATGTGTGTTAGCATTCTGATTTTCCCAGGGGAAATTTAACTACACCTTTTGAGAAATAGTTAACTCACAATGAATTATGTGGCTTGTGAAATTTAACACAAGCCATGTTATTTTATTTGCATGGATTAACATTAGACACAGCCAGGGCCGGAGCAAGGGGATTGGGCGCCCTAGGCACCTTCAACCCTGCGCCCCCCCCCCCCCCCAAAAAAAAAAGAAAACTCACAAATCACCTAGTGGTCCATCGGGGGGTCCGGGATCCATCTGCCACCCCCGGATCGTCGGCTGCCACTAATCGAAATGGCGCCGGTGGCCTTCAGCCCCTACCATGTGACAGGGGCTACCAGTGCCATTGGTTGGCCCCTGTCACATGGTAGGGGCTAAAGGCCACTGGCACCCTTTTGTTTAGTGGCAGCTGAGGCCCCAGGAGCGGCAGATTGTTCCCAGGCCGTCCGCTGGACCACCAGGGGGGCGTCGGGAGGGTGGCACTGGGGGGGGGAGGCAGGGTAAGGCGGGGGCTGGCAGAATTTTGAAAGGGCACTTTTTGCCCTTTCAAAATTCTGCCGCAGCGCCCCCTAAGTCTAGGCGCCCTAGGCACAGGCCTAGCTCACCTAGTGGTTCCTCTGGCCCTGGACACAGCTCAACACTATATCCTTGGTGAGCTGGGTTTACAGGCCGGAAAATAATACACAGAAATGATGTATTCCAGGCTGAATTTTTTAAAGCATTTATGTGCATAAAACATGGTTTTATGAGTGTAAATGGGTTTTTGATAATTGTCAGAGATGTCATCTGTGTAGTTGAACACTGGCGAAACAGGGTTGAGAATGTTTCACACAAAATGCAACTCTGTTTAACTATGTGCTAGTAAAGTTTTGATTGAAAGCTAGGCCAAGAATTTCTCTCCCAAGACTAGAAAGGTAAATATTAAAGGGAATATTTACTAATGTGTGTTAACGCCAGGCATAAACAACATTTTAATGCTGGCATTATTACCACCTGACTTACTAAAAACCATTAAGCTTTTAGTAAATCTGATATTAAAACAGAAAATAAAATGGATGCCATTCTGCCGTTGGTAACATATCTCGTTGAATATAAGACCTGCTGTGATAGACTGACCTGCTGTGATAGACTGACTACAGAATACAAGATAAGTGACAGTAATGGCACTTTTGTTGCTACCATCATTATAACAAACTGGAAGTGGACATTACAAAGAGTATTACTGAGGTACCTAATGATTTAGAAGCCTTATATTCAGGCTCATAGACACGATAGCTGGATTATTGAGCAGCATCGTATGAAGGTACACTCAGCATCACATATTTCAAATTAGACATCTATTTAACAGGTCTTATATTGTTCAGGTTGGTAACATATCAACATTTCCAACTGCAGCAATGTGAGTTCTGATGGGAGCTCCGATTCTCTCTTCCTCCCCCCTTCCACCCCCGAGTGAGTAATACAGCCCCGCTGGTTGTCCAAAGAAGTTCCTGGTGACCCAATTTCCGCCCTCCCATCCTCACCTTCCAATTCCGACATCTCAATCAAGGATCTCTGGGACCCTAATCAAGTGTTCTCCAATCAGTGGGTCGTCTGTCCTGATCCGGTGTGCCACGAAGAAGTACCTGGGCTCTGCTTTTAGCATCTTACAGCAACAAGAGACAGCAGTGGTGGCTCTCATAATGTGTAGGAGCTGCATATCTTTTCTTCCTAGCTAAGGCATGAGCCCCAGAGTGTGGCAATCAATGGGCAACATTCAGGGCATACATAGCTGAGCCCCACTCTGGGTAGCACACACCTTGCACACAGCACTTCCTCATCTTCCCCTTCCTGAGCCTTCTCATTCAAGACCTTCCAGCCTCTATCTTATCCCCAGACTGAGTGAGAAAACTGACCATTTAGTCCTACTCCCTGTTTCCTGTCTTTTAACCAGTTGCAATCCGCAATAGGACATTGGCTCCTAACCCGTGACTTTTTAATTTTCTCAGGAGTCTCTCACAGGGCAGTTTGTCAAACACCTTCTGAAAATCGAAATACACTATATCCACTGGTTCACCATTATCCACATATTTATTAACCCCTTCAAAAAGGGACAAGACTTCCTTATGTAAATCCATGCTAGCTGTGACCCATTAAATCATGTAGGTGTGTCTTGGGCTTGAAAAGGTTGGGAAACATTTCTCTAATCCATCCCGAAGCCCTCTAACTCTCCTTCCTCACTGCTTACTTATTCAGAGGCCTTTAATGTGAAGCTGAAAGCAAGAGAGAGCACTCTTCTCATCGCTAGACCAGTGCCAATGTAAATGGATGATCCTGATAACCTCACATATTCCTTTGACCCCCCACATCTCAATTAAATATTCAAAGCATTAAGGACAATTTTTTTTTGTGTTAACAGAAATGCAGGTTCATGCGTTACTAGTAATGTGCATTCCAATTTGTGCTAGTAGACACCAGCACAGCCATTTAGTGTATGTTAAGGCATTAATACATGTTAGTAAATAGGCCCCTAGCTGGGCTGTAGGACTGTGCAAATATTTCCACAAGAGATGCAAAATGGAAAGCAACACTTTCCATATTTATTTAGCAAAGTATGTGCATTGTGCACATCTACTGGACACATGGTAACAAACACAAAAGGGGTTAAAGTAGTACAAGCCCGAAGCTTGTGAGCAGCAGCGCTGATCGCCAAGGCTTCATATTTTCAGAAGCTCAAGTTTGTGAAATTCACTCTGGCTCAGTAAAACTCATCAGCATGAGAGTCTGATTAAGGTTCACAACTTTGCCAGTGCTTATCAGATTCCTCCTAGCCCTGTGCTTTCTGGAATTTCTGCAAAGGGAAAAATAAATATCATTCACAAGTGAATTCAGCTGGCTGTGTGACACATACAATAAGATTCTCCAGTTCCACAAGTACGTGCCCTTTTATTTCTCATGGCGGGGAGTATTGTAAATGTTGATAAATTTATTTGCTCACAAAACCACTGGCTAAGTGATCCTAGATTTATGTGCATAGCCTTTGTCAAGCTGTAAGCTCAGGAAAGATTCCTTCATTCTAGGATGCTCACAGCTCCTGCCAGGTGAAGCACAACAATACTGCAAATACGGCTGAATGAATGGGGTATGCTTTACATTCTTTCCAAGTAGGCTTAGGTCTGGATTCACCCAAATTCTTTTGGGACTCCGGAGGGCGAATAGCGCCAACTATTTGAACTGCAACTGTTCTAAAGCCTGGTGTAGGAACTGATGTTGTAAGAAAAATGATATTGAACAACCATAACAAGAAAATGTTCATCACGGCCTGAAAAAATAATACACAGTATTTAGCATGCGTAGAAATTACATTAATATCCTCCACTCGTGCCACAGACATGCCCACAAGCACCTGCCCACCTTTGCTAGTCCTCAGACCAGAATGCATTTACTCCTGCTTGAGACTGGCATAGCATCAAGAGGAGCAAACTCACCTCCCTCTCCTCCCATTCAGCTCTCATTCTATTCTATGCCGGAGGACAGTAGGGGGACTAATTTTATAAATCTCCCTTCCCATTTCTCACAAACCATGCAGTAGTTTTAGTGTATAGTTACAGGATTCAAAACATATGTCTCTAGATTATTTTAAATGGTTTCAATCTTCCTTTGGGGATAATTTTCAATGCCATTGACACACATAAAACCTGGCAGTATACATATAAATGGCTGTTACGATACTGGCTCAGGCTCTGTTGCTTGTAACCCAGTTTCGCACGAACAGAGCAGAGGAATTCTAGGTGGCGGAGTGGGAATAGATTCAGCACTTGCACGCATGCTTTTTTTGTTTTAAAAAGTATGCACATAAGTTTGCATGCACAGGTTACACCCTTGGAAAAGGAGGCGTAACTTTATGTAAGTGAATCTCTGCACGCACCTGGGCCACTTGCCCATGAAATTTCTAAAGCAAATTTATGCTCATAAGTTTGCTTCAACAATCCTCAACCAAGTCAGCGTGTACATCGTACGCAAAGATTTTACCAACTATGCAGGGAGTTATAAAATTTGTTTAGAAGGGCACAGAGTAAGGAGGATACACAACTCCACTAGAAAACTATAAAAATGTATAGAGAAGGGGGTGGGGGACCTAAGAGGAACAGAACGGAGAAGAGCTGAAAGGAAACGTAATAACAGCCACAGTAGCAGAAGGTGGAGACACGGATGACAGAAATTCTCTAGCGTCCTTGTAGCAGCAGTGGCAGGAGATGAAGAGAAGGGCCCAGTTATAGCTCAGAGTTTTCACTGTCCCCTTAGCCAGGAAGAAGGCAGCGTAGGGTACAAGTTTTTCCGTGCACAAGTATTTTATTTTTGTTATATTTCTATTGTGCATGACAAATTCCTATATGATAAGTATTTTGTATATTTTATGTAGTAAAACAGCGGTGGCCAACCTTTCACGTACCAAGAACCAATCAAAATGCCCACTCCCAGAGTCTCATGTTTTCGAGAGATGGAGATTAAGGTGCGTCCCCACTGTGAATCCCCCTCCTCACCAGCATCTCTCTCTCTCTCTCTCTCAGTCCTCCCGCTCTGACCCCACCAGTATCTCTCTTAATCCCATTCTGTTCCCCACCAGTATCTCTCTTAATCCCACTCTGTCCCCACTAGTCACTTTCAGTCTTCTCATAAGTCTTACTATTTCAATCCTCTCACCAGTCTCTTTCTCTCATTCCTTCCACTTTCCCCACAAGTCTCTGTACCCACCAAGCTCTCTCTCTCTCTCTCTCTCTCAATAAATCTGATATTAAAACAGAAAATAAAATGGATGCCATTCTGCCCTTGGTAACATATCAACATTTCCAACTGCAGCAATGTGAGTCCTGATGGGAGCTCCGATTCTCTCTTCCTCCCCCCTTCCACCCCCGAGTGAGTAATACGGCCCCGCTGGTTGTCCAAAGAAGTTCCTGGTGACCCAATTTCCGCCCTCCCATCCTCACCTTCTGCCGTCCGCTGGACCACACTGATCCACTGGGAACTCTCAGCCTTCCCAGCAGTCTCTTTCTCAGTCCCTCCACCCTGTTCTCACTTATCTCTCTGTCCTTCTCAATCCTTCTACCCTGTTCCCACTAGTCTTTCTCAGTCCTCCAACACTGTCCCTACCAGTCTCAAGTCTCCCACTAGTCTATTTCAATTCCCTCATCCTGTCCCCACCAGTCTCTTTCAATCCCCTCCATTCTGTGTCCATGTTTCTTTCTCAGTTTCATCCCACCAGTCTCTCTCTCTCTCTCTGTTCTCCCACCTGTCCCCACCAGTCTTGCTCAATTCACCTCACCCTGTTCCCACCAGTCTTGCTCTTGACAGCATGAAAATAACATTCCCCACCTTCACAAGAACGATGATGAAGGTTCAGTTGCCCTAACATTACATCTCCTGCAGACCTCTTGGGCTATTTTGCCCACTCTCTTCTCACCCTCTGCTCAGCACAGTATCTCCAGATACCCTCTTTACCTCTTGCCTCCTTATCCCACCCCTCTTTCCTTTCCTACCCTATGCCCAGCACCAGTATCCCCCTGCCCTACCCCCTCTCTCTTATTATCTACTCCAGAACTCAACCTCTCTCTGTATACCCTCCCCTCCAATAGTCTCTCTTGCCCTGTCACTCATACATCCTTTACCATCATCCCTTCTGGCTCACACACACACATCCCCATCACCCCTCTGTGTGTCTTTCTCTCAAACCCTTCCCTTCTCCCAATCACCAACTCTAGTTCTCTTTCACCCCTCTACCCCATCACACTTCTGGATCTCATTCTCTCCCCCTCCCTCCCAACATCACCTCTTCAAGCTCTTTTACTCTCTTTATCCCCCTTCACCTCTGGTTCTGTCACCATCTTCTCCTCCTTCACTACCTATGGCTTTCTTTCATACATCCTCACTCCTCTTTACCACCTCTGTCTCTCTCTCTCTCTTTCTCTCTCTCTCTCTCTCACTTACACCCTCAACAGTGCCTCTGCCCCACCCTCACCCTAAAACCATTTATGGTTCTTTCACACCACATTATCAGTCCTTCTTGCCCGGAGAGGCACTGGCTTTCCCAAGTATAAATGTGATTTATGAACTTTTCCTCCAAAAACTTGTCTAAATACGTTTTAAACCCAGGTATGCTCTCTGCTTTCACCACGCCCTCTAGCAGGGGCATTGTAAGTAAAGGGCACATTGGGACTGCACGCTGAGTCTCTTCCTTAGTACCCCGAGTCTTTGGCAGCAGCTGGAGGCAGAAGAAGAAAAGGAGAGGCTCAGCAAGGCACTGATGGAGCCCATCCTGCCAGTGGCCAAAGAAGTGGCCTGGCACTTGAGAGCAGGTATAATTTTGTGTATGTGGATTTACACGTACATTTTCAAAAATCAAAAGTATCCGTGTAAATCCAGAGCCCACTCATCTCCCCCCCCCCCAGAATGCTTATTTAATATTCATTTAAAAGAACGCATATCTGCCAGAACTATTTTTAAAGAGCCACTTACATTTACATGCATAAATGTTTTTGTATGTGTTCAAGTATCTTTGAAAATTGCTCCCTGAATGTGTATCAATGTGATTTCTGCATGGCATTCTGATGGCAATCCACTCTTCAGCTGTCAGTGCTGTATTTGTGCTTTATTATGTGCATCAGTAAAATACCTATAGAGGGTCCTTATGAACGTCTTTTCTTCAGCTCCCTGTGTATGATTTGTGTGTCTCACTGTGACCCCTATTTGGAGTTTTCATAAGATCAATCAGTTGTCCAAACTATATTCATACTTTTAAGTGTATTAGTGTGATGCCCACATGTGGCTCTGATGAAGATCCACTCTTCAGTTGTCTATGCTGTAGTCACACTGTATGTTTTTCAATGCAGAGTTGACAGACATCTATTGTGATGTGTCTTTTTGGTAGGTTCCTTTTGCCGCTACCTCCCTACTTCCTGCAGCTTGCAAAGTCACACCGCCATGGCTGCTGACTTTTCCCACCACCATACTTCTTGCTCCTCCCTCCCTCCCTGGAAATATCTCACCACTGTCCCCTTCGAGTCTTCGTGTCCTATCTTGTGCATCCGCCACCACTGACTCTCCTTCCCATAGCTCATGCCTGATGTGCTGTCATCAACCACATGCTGTTTGTAAGGCCAGTCCCTACTTTCAGTTACATGAATCTCATTTCACTCTCTCCTGGCCCTATTATCCTTTAATTTTGATAGATGTCCTACTGAATGACATCATTCACATCTTAGATTAGGGAATAGAATGAGTGCATGGAGTAAGCTCCACCTGCTGATGTCAGTGAACAAGAAGGGCACGCAGTGAAAATATGCAGTACATGCTTACTGGAAATGTGGGGCTTTCTTCTTATGTTGTGAAGATTAATCATTGCAAAAGAAATGTAAACAAAGTCTTTTTATATACACACACATAGCACCCCTTCCACATGCAAAATTGTTCTTGAGTTCATCAAAGAGATATCACTTCTCCAAGGAATTCTGGAAGCAATCTGAAAAAAATAGTAAAAAAAAAAAATTATCAGATTTAGTTCAACTATAGCATTCCTTTGTATTTAAGGGACATATAATTCCCTTACAGATATCCTCCCACATTACTCCATTGCCATTCACCACTCTCTCTGAACTCTTGCATCTTAACATATATCTCTTGTATATGTTTTCTAGAGAATTCACACAACTTATCACCTCATCATTCCTAAGACAAATTCTTCTAGACCCCACAACTCTACCGTAGCCGCACACCTTCAGTATTCCCTCAGTATATTAACTCTCATTCTTCTTTCCTCCCACTCCCCCAGCACTCTTCCTCTGTCTTGCCTAGCCCTGTGGTCTCTGGGCCTTCCAACACTGCCTTGTATAGTCATATGGCCTGTGGGCCTTCTAGCTTAGTTTTGCCTAGTTCTGTGGCCTTCAGGCCTTCTACTCTTGCCTTGCCTAGTCCTGTGGCCTCTGGGCTTTTCAGCTTTGCAAAGCCTTGACTTGTGGCCTCTGGCCCTTCTAGCTCTGTCTTGCCTAGTCCTGTGGCCTCTGGGACTTCTAGCTCTCTCTTACCTAGCCTGCAGCCACTGGGCCTTCTTGCTTAGTCTTGCCTAGTTCTGTGGTCTTCGAGTCTTCCAGCTTTGTCTTGCCTAGTTCTGTTGCTTTCAGGCCTTCCAGCTCTGTCTTGCCTAATCCTGTGGCCTCTGGGTTTTCCAGCTCTGTCTTGCCTAGGCCTGTGGATTCTGGGCCTTCTGGCTCTGCCTTGTCTAGCCTGAAACCTTCAGGCCTCCTAGTATCTCCCTTCCAGGCTATAGGGCCTAATGCTTAGTGGCCTACGGGGCCTTATGAACTGCTGCTTTCGGGCCTCTGTGTTTTTTTCTGTTCTGTCCTGTCCTTGACTGTTTTGTCAAGTCTTGTACTACCCTGCCTAGTCCCGTCCCTGGTATTGGCTCCATGTAATGCCTTGGTATCTAGCCCTTGCCTCCAGCTCTGTACTGCCTTAATAACTAGCCCATGTCTCAAGCCCTGTATTGCCTTTGTATGCAACCCTTGCCTCTAGCCCTGTATTGCCATGGTATCGCCATGGTATTGCCATGGTATTGCCAAGGCAGGACTCAATGCTCTTGCATTGAGTCCTGCCTTGCCTTAGTATCCAGTCCTGCGCTGCCTCAGTATCCATTTCTGCACTATCTCAGTATCTGCTCCTTGCCGCCAGCCTGTGTCTCCAAGCTCCAACCTGCACCTTTGTCCCAGTTTCAATGTAAGTCCTGCGGCCTCCAAAACCAAAGGACTTAATCTACGGGGGAAATGGCTGGTATAAGCGTAAGATCCTCTCTGCCAGTGGCATACTAAGAGGGGGTGCGGGGGTGCAGTTTGCACCAGGTAACCTCCAGGAGTGCGGTACTAGCCTGGAGGAAGTTCTGCAAATGTGAGCGGAGCCTATCCCATTTGTGACAGAAGAAAAGGGAATCACCATTGGGCAGCGAGCAGAGCCCATCATGCTCATAGCTGAAGACGAAGGAGGCCCCAGGGCCACAAGCAGAGCCCATCCCACTCATGGCTGAAGACGAGGGAGGCACTGGTGGGCTACGAGCAGAGTCCACCCTGCTCGTGGCCGAAATAGACAGAGGCCTGGTGGGCCGCAATTGGACTCTATCTCTCTTACGGCTGAAGACAAGGGAGGCACTGGCAGGGTGCAGTGTAGGAAAGGTTAACACCTGACAATGATGCGGCCTGCGAGTGTGAAGGTGTGCAGAATGACAGGCACAGGAGGGTGCTGTGTTATTTTGATCCTGTGCGCCTGAGTGAGGGTACATGTTTATATGTAAGAGGGAGCCCGTGTAAAAGGATGTATGTGAGTGAGAAAGAGAAAAGAAGCCTGTATGATGCCTGTTTGCCAGAGAGAGATGGAGTTTATGTGAGGAGGGAGATGTGTCTGCAATCGAGAGAAGGAGTCTATGTGAGGGTGTATGTATGTGTGCAAGAGAGAGGGATTCTAAGTGAGGGTGAATGTGTGTGTACAAGACAGAAGGAGCCTATGTGAGGGTGTGTTTATGTGAGAGGACAGAGAGAGCCTGTGTGAGTGGGTGTGTCTGTGCGAGAGAGAGCGAGAGGAAGCATGTTTGAGGGTGTGTGCGTTTGCAAGAGAGAGGGAGCCTGGGTAAAGGGGTGTGTATGTGTGACAAAGAGATAAATGGAGAGAGCCTGTGTGCAAGGGTGTGTGAAAGTATGTGCAAGAGAGAGAGGGAGCCTGTGTGAAGGAAAGGGAAACCGTGGATCACTGGGAGTGGGGGAACAGAGAAGTAAACCTTGGTGCGGTGCCAAAGGAGGTATATTCTCTTAATGCCAAATACTTTAGGTATGCCACTACTCTCTGCCCAGCCTTAAAGTCCTGTGCTGTCCCTGTGGGGGTTCCACAGTGCTAGTCGGACCCTCATTTGCAACAGAACATAGTAGATGATGGCAGAAAAAGGCCAATTGGCCCATCCAATCTGTCAAACTATTTCTGTCCACACTTCAAGAATATACCCCAGGTGCCAGTCATAGAAGTGTGACCATTTATATCACTTCATATTCAAGTCAGTTTTTGTTTTATTTATTGATTCTTCACATACAAGATCATAGGCTAATCCATTGCCCTCCCCTCCCCCCATATCTTACTCACACACTCTGCAGCAAAGTAAAACATCTATCAAAACCAGTGAGGCTGTTACTTAAACATCCAGCCTTGTAGGTCCCCATGGATTTACTTGACCATTACCAACATGTCAGAATTGATCCAATTGGTTTCTGTGGAGTTATAGACAGAGACATTGGTTTCCTATGGCAGATGCTGGGTCCTTGGGCCTCAGACTAGGCCAGAGCCCAGGCCCAGGTCTGTCATCAGGGCCTGGTCAGGAGAATGGGTCCAGACATCTGGTCTTTGGCCCAGACACAAGCTCAATGCTAGGGCCTGGTCTGCAGGCCCGGTCCCAATACCTGGACCTTGGTCTAGGCCAGAGCCCAGGCCTAAGGTCAATGCCAGGGCCTGGTCCTGGCATTGACATCACAGGGGCCATGGCTCAGGCCCCTGTGATGGGCCTGGGCCATGGCTTTGGCCCAGACATCGGGACCTGGCCTCTGGACTGGGCCATGGCATCAGACCCTGGCTCTGGACTCTGGACCAGGCTCCGGAGATGGGCTCTACCCTAGGCTGAGGCCCAGGCATTGGGATCCGGCTTCTGGACTGGACCCTGGCATTGGACCTGTGCCTGAGTTGAGGTTCGGTCTCGGGATCCAGCCTGACCACAGATTCGGATACCCAACACATTAGGTAAGTCATTTTTTGGGGGGGCCTGGACCTCTCCTGTGTTGGGCCTTCAGCCCATGCTCTAGGTGAGGCCACAGCTTCAGGTATAAGCCTAGGCCGAAGTGCGAGCCTCTTGCTAGGGTGTAGGTTGTGAACCCTGCTTTTGGCTTCAGCCTATGCTAAGGCAAGGCCTCAGCCTCAGGCCTAAGTGTAGGCCTGACTTGAAGTTTTAACTGAATTAAATGAAGATTTGTTTAATTCAGGGATCCCTCAATTCATTTTATGGGCCCCCTGAATGAAATGAACTGTTCCTGCTACATTTCATTTTGCAAATTTGGTTAAAACTAATTCATCCCTATTAATTCATCCCTATTAAAAGCTTATGTCACAAAAATTATATTGATCTCAGATCATTCTCTTGTACTAAATATGATAAATGGTAAGTGCTTCAACAGGAAGACAGACTCATCCTATACCAATCTGCCTTGCTGCTATATCCCTTGTCTTACACCTTAGGAGTCATTCTTCCAATCATTACTGCTATTATACCCAGAATTGTACCATGAGGGTCTTGCTGTTACTTTGCTTTGCTGTAATACCCCAGACTTTATAGCTTGGTGTGTTCTCACCACCGTGGGGGCTGGTTTGCACCTTTCATGGTGCATTGTTGTTTTTATGCCACTGTTTGTGCTCTTTTGTCCCTGTATTGTTACCTTGGAGAATTTTTTTACAATCCTTTCTGCTTTATTCCCCCTTCTTGGTGTCTTAGGACAGTGTTTCTCAATCCTCTCCTAGAAGCACACATAAATAGTTGGGTTTTCAGGATTTCCTTAATGAATATGCATGAAATAGATTTGGAGACCCAGTGAATGCAAACCTATCTCATGCAAATTCATTGTGGTAATCCTGAAAACCCAACTGGCTAGATGTGCCTCCATGAGAAGGCTAGAAAACCATGCTTTAGGATATTGACAATAGTCTTGGAGACACTTTGCCTCTTTACGGTTTCATGCCTGCTACACTTCCCCTTGACCCAATAAATACCAGCCACCCTGCTAAAACAAGTAAACCAGACAATAACAACATTAGTCAACTTCGCCTTTGTGGAAGGTTATATGCCCCAAGGACTAAAACAGGCAATTATAAAACCAATCTGAAAAAATAAATCTGGAAGACCTGATGATTGGAATAACTATTGTTCAATCTCCAATTTAAACTTCATTGCAAAAATACTTGAAAAAGCATTCCTTATCCAACTTGAAAATAATCTTGAAGACAATAAGATACTTTATCCTAACCAGTTTGGATTCCAAAAAAAACACTCAACTCAAACTCTTCTTCAGTCCTTGACTGATTCTATTTTAAGAGGTTTTGACTCAAATGAATCATACTGCCTTGAGAGATGTGAATCGGAACCGGAATCAGTTCCGATTCCGGTTCCGATTCACATCGTTAATTTTTTTTTGTGCGGCCCGATCGCGGCCCGATCGTGGTTTTATCATGGTAGGATTAATGGATGGCCAGCGCCATCTTTAAAAATGGCGTGGGCCATCCAGTGCTCCTACCATGTGACAGGGGCCGGCCAATGGCACAGATACCCTGTCACATGGTAAGGGCAAAGGCCCATCGGCGCCATTTTGATTAGTGGCAGCCAACGGTCTGAGAGCGGGAGATGGCTCCCGGGACCCCCACTGAATCACCAGGTACTTGTAAAAAGTTTTGGGGGGGTTCGGGAGGGTGGGGGAAGCTAAGGCAACAGTTTTAAAGGGTCGGGGTGGGTTTAGGGATTGCTTTGGTGTGCCATTTTTCCCGCCCTCCCCCAAAACGATAAGAGAACCCCAGGAACAAAATCGTGGGGTTTCCTTATCGGGAGTCCCCAATTTCTGATGATTTTGAAAATATCGTCTGGTATTTTCAATCGTCCGAAGCCCGATTCACATCCCTACTGCCTTGTCCTGATTAAACTAATAGCTGCCTTCGACACCGTTGACCATAACCTGCTATGCCAATAGCTGAAAAACATTGGGATTGATGGAAATGTGCTAAAATGGTTCACCTCTTTCATCGCAGATAGATCATTCCAAATACAACTCAACAATTACTTGTCAGACACCTTCCAAAGCACAATTGGCACACCACAAGGATCAACACTATCAGCAACATTATTTAATATCTACATGTCGCTCATATGCAAATTACTAACAGACCTGGGCTTAAACTTCTTCCTATATGCGGATGATGTTCAATTCTATATCCCTCTAACAAAATCATTTGAAAATACAAAATCTCTAATTTCTGAATATATGATTAAAATATATGAAAAACTAGCACAATGGAAACTCTTGATGAACCCCCCAAAAAACTGAAATAATTTGGTTGAGCCACAACCCACAAAAAATTATACCCCCAGAGATTGATCTCAGAAGTTGCCAAGTAACCCATGCAACACAAGTGAGAGATCTAGGGGTCCAAATTGATGAAAATTTAACAATGAAAGTCCACATAAGTAAACTGAATAGATCTGGTTTCCACAAGCTGCAGATTTTGAGCAAATTAAAACCTCTACTAAGCACAACAGATTTGAGAACAATTTTATAATCTCTCATTTTCTCATATATTGATTACTGTAATTCATTACTTCTAGGTCTTCCGACTAGTGACTTAAAACCCCTGTAACTTCTACAAAATGCTGCAGCTAGACTATTATCTGGACCAAGAAAATCTGACTACATCACCCCAATATTGATGGCTCAGCATCGGCTTCCTATAAAGTCAAGAATACTTTATAAAGTTCTAACAATATTATTCAATAAAATTAACCTGAACAACAACGATTTGCTAGAAAATACATTTAAACCGCACAACCCCCCGTGAACCCTCAGATCACAGAACAAAGGCCTCCTAGAAATCCCGAACGTAAGAGACTCTCATCTAACACTAACTAAAGACAGAGTGATTTCTGTTGCTGGCCAAAACTCTGGAATTTCATGCCAGAAGGTCTTCAAACATTAGCAGGGAAAAAGAAATTCAAAAGCGACTTAAAAACTTTGCTATTCAAAAATGCCTTTGACTCGACAAAAACACCCAGCTCCCCATGACTAAGATAACCTAAATAAATCTTGAACAATAACCCCTCCCCCTCACAAGCCCCCTTTATCTAGCTCTGTTTTCATGTTTGATGTCTACCATTGTATTATTTCCGTTTCTATGAATGTTTATCCACCTTGTAACACTCATTTTATTTATGAATGTTTTACCTGTAAAGCATTATTAACTAGTGATTCTCACATGGAATGACGGTATATAAAACATGTAAATAAATAAATAAATAAATAAATAAATAAATAAATAGATGTCACTGTTGGTGCCCTCTTTTGAAACTGTAGTAAATGTAAGCAGCTAAGTTTATCTGGCTAAGTTTAGGACTGCTCGACAGAATTAGTTGAGTTAGCCAGATATGTTATGTGGCTAACTCTGAATATCAGAGTTAGCCAGATAACTTATCCAGCTAACACTTCCCTGAAATGCCCTCAGAATGACTCTATGTTATCTGGCTAAATTCAGCTAAAATTTAGCTGGATAAGTGGCCAAAATATTCAAAAGTTGGTATTTAACAAGATAATTTGTGAGTTATCTCGTTAAATGCCACTGCATATGGATTTCAATATCTTTTGTGACTTACTCTGTGAATTTTCAAGTGTTCCCTGAATTTAGGGTTACATTGAGGTCCATATTCATTCAGAAACATTTAGCTGGATAACTCAGAAGGTTTCCAACTAAATGAAGATTTGGACACTTATCTAGCTAATTTCTACCTGGATAATAAGTTATCCGGCTAGAATTTAGCCAGAAAAGTTAGCAGCATTCCAGGGGCATAACTGGGAGGAGTAGAATTAGCCATATAAGTTATCTGGATAACTCTGATAGTCAGAGTTAGTTGGAAACCTTATCCACCTAACTCTACTCAGCCCATAGACTTGACCTAAAGTTAGCCAAATAAACATTTGAATGGTGTTCAACTGAAAATTTACTTTAATGTAAAAATCAAGATCCAAGTAGGATTGAAAAAATCATTTACTGCAAAATAAAAATCATAATAACAAAAGAAGTGGTCTCTTTAACTATAACGTCTCTATTCAGGCTTTTTCCTTAACCAAACCAGTTTCCAATATCCATTTCCAGTGGAGGAGAAGAAAAGTCTCTTCTCAACCAGCAAGAGGCAAGAGGTCAGATGGAAAAATCTCTTTGTTCCAAAAATTAGATGACTTCCAATACTCTTCAAAGGTCTTTAAAACACCAGCATTCTTACCCTCTGTTTACTGCTTATGAGATAATACAGCCAAATTCTAATTCCCACAGCAAGGTGGAACTGGTCTCACCTTTTCTAAATTGTCACAAAAATCTCTAGAACAATACCTTCACTTCCAAAGTCTCTGCTTCGCTGTTTGCTAGACACAAGTGAAAACCCCAGATCAAATCCATTCCTTCCAGAGAGGGGGATATTAACCCTCCTATTAGAGCACTGGGCAAAAATATCTTTGAAGCTCTTTAACTTCTTCCAGAAACTCCCAACTCTTAGACACCTCTGGATCTATCCACCAGAGAACAGAAAAAAACCTTTGCACATGCTCAGGGGGCAATTTATACCCCTAAGATCCATCCCAAAATAGGGAAGGACAAAGGCAGAGAGAGGACCTAAAAAATGCAAAAACCTTTTTATAGCTGGGAAAAACAGGGGCATTATTAGTGGCAGAGGCAAGGCCAGGGATTATATCAAAATCATTTTTTGTTTGATTTGTGATCTTTGAGAGATCAAACATTCTAATTGCTCTCTCTATCCACTATAAATTTACCCCTGCCTTCCTGTCCCTGCAGGATGTTTGCAAAGGGAAGGGTTACAGAAGGAGCAGAGAAACAGTTGAGACTGCAGGCAGGCACCCTGTAGCTTTCTTCAAATGAGTGAATTAAGAGGTGGAGAAGCTTCAGGAATGTTGATTATGTGGTAGGTTGTAAATTATGGGGCCCAAGCTAATTATGCAGATTCTCCCACAGCTGCACTATTGCAGGAGGTTATAATCTGTTGGTACTAATCTGGCTACCCCACGGCCTGCAGCATCACAAGGTCATGCTTTCTTTCAGTAGCAATCAACCCATCCAATCTGCTTAATTCTATCTTTGACAAAACATCATAGACCTCGCTCATTCCCTGGGTGGGTCGGAGGCTGGCCAGCACAGCGGCCATTAGCTGCTGTCCTGGGAAGCATCGCTAGCAGCTGGCCGGTATGCAGAGATTACTGCTGCTCCAGAGAGCAGTAAGTAATAAAATAAAAAATTTTGGGAAAGGTTGGTTAGGTTTAGGGGGTGGGGAGGAGAGGGGAAGAGGGACGAAGTTTAGGTAGGGGGTAGGAAAGTTCTGTCCCTGTCCGCTCCTTAATTGGAGCAGACTGGGAGTGAACTGAGGAAGGCACAATTGCGTCACAGTGTGTATTTAATGAAAATTTGTCCCCTCCACGCACGCCGCCTGCACATGCATGCCAGATTTTAAAATCTGGTGCTCATGTACGCAAGGCCAACAGATTTTATAACATGCATGTGCCAGCCCGTGCATGTTATAAAATCAGCGTGACCATGTGCGCTCGCCGGGAACTGGCCACATCCTCCTTTTAAAATTGAATATGAAAGGATAGTCCTATTATCCTCAGCTATAGAAATTCCCCTCTCCCCTGTAACTAGGAATATGTAGGGATCTTTGGAGTTGGACTAGTCATCCCCATCTATACTATTATGACTCATGGTCTTTATGACCATGACTGATGCTATAACCTTGGCCTTAGCTACAACACACCTTGGGGGGAAGTTAGCCATTAAGAATCTTGCCTTAGCGATTGCAGAACCTAACATTGTCAGATATATCATCTGGTCTTTACTTATCATGTTGTCAATATATGTGGTGTCATATTCCTAATAAGGTCATAGAACCAAATTCATAAGCTACTGAAATGCAGCTACTGCCCCAAGAAGAGGCAATATACAAGACTGGTGTAGCTCTGACGGTACCAAGAAAGACAGCTTTTCCAGTGATTGTGAGGCCAATGATTGTAGTACTCTTACTTATGAAGGCGATCTATAACAGCCGTCAGGATGAAAAGAAAGAATAGATGCCTGTAGTCTAAAATTAATCCTTTATTGAAGTGGAGACACAAGGGTAGCCCGACTCTGGCCGAGTTTCGCCGTCACAAAACGGCTGCCTCAGGGGCTTAAATCAATCTTCTTGGGTTCATCAATCATATATAAATTAAATGAAAGATGATCGTATAGATCGTATAGAAGTTCACAAGTGGAGATCGATGTTTGTGAATGTTGCAAGACGGAGCAGCATAAGAGATCATATAGTGATCTATACGATCATCTTTCATTTAATTTATATATGATTGATGAACCCAAGAAGATTGATTTAAGCCCCTGAGGCAGCCGTTTTGTGACGGCGAAACTCGGCCAGAGTCGGGCTACCCTTGTGTCTCCACTTCAATAAAGGATTAATTTTAGACTACAGGCATCTATTCTTTCTTTTCATCCTGTACTCTTACTTATTACATGACTTCAATAATTCACATTTTGAACATGGTTTGTACTTCTGTAGGCAGATACTGTTCATATATATAGTAACCCCAACCAATAAAACATTTCAGATTCATTACAGACAGAATTATATTACACCTTTCTTTGTTTCTAAGATGGATTTTTATTGTGACATGCTATAATTCACAATGAATGACAGGTTTAGACTTGTAAGGCAACTGCTAACAATGAATCTGAATTTGGGAAATTCTTATGTCACTGGAATCAAAATCAGGAGCAACCCACATTTTTAACACTTTCTGTTCAGCTAACTGTTCAGCATAAAATACAAGTCAGGAAGGGGCAATGCAGCATCTGGCAATCTCTCAGCAGCAGTTTGGTCGACCAGTCCAAGATCTGCTCTCTGGGGCTCACAGCACACGTAGGGAGTTAACTATCCCCAGAGCTTAGCTGGAAATAGTTCCATCATGTCCATACGGATGGATAATATTTCTTATCAGTCCTGAGAAGGCAGCTACAATAAGCCTTTAGAGGCTAGTCTGGCATGCAACATGTGCAGACAGGCAGGGACATAGTTACATGATATTAGGTTCCACATTAGGAGCTATCACCCAGGAAAGAGATCTAGGTGTCACAGTGGATAATACATTGAAATCATCAGCTCAGTGTGCTGTGGCAGTCAAAAAAGCAAACAGAATGTTAGCAATTATTAGGAAGGGAATGGTGAATAAAACGGAGGATGTCATAATGCCTCTGTATCGCTCAGTGATCAGACCGCACCTTGAATACTGTGTACAATTCTGGTCGCTGCATCTCAAGAAAAATATAGTTGCGATGGAGAAGGTACAGAGAAGGGCGACCAAAATGATGAACAACTCCCCTATGAGGAAAGACTAAAGAGGTTAGTAGGGATGTGCAGAGCAAAATTTTATGTTCATATTTTTTATGTCCGAAAGGGGGTCCCACTTGCGGCCAATATGGACATAAAAAAAATCCAATGAGTTGGGTATATGTACATATGTGCAAAAAAAAATTAAACCCCCTCACCCTCCTTAATCCCCCCCCCAGACTTACCACAACTCCCTGGTGATCGAGCGAGGAGTGAGGACGTCATTTCTGCAATCCTTGGCGAGAAGCATGTGACGTCGGTGGCACGTCGAGTGACGCGGCGTCACGTGATTCCCGGCTCGTTCGCGCCGGACGGCTCGTTCGGCCCAAAAAGAACTTTTGGCCAGCTTGGGGGGGCCTCCTGACCCCCCCAAGCTGGCCAAAAGTTCTTTTTGGGCCGAACGAGCCGTCCGGCGCGAACGAGCCGGGAATCACGTGGCGCCGCGTCACTCAGACGCGACGTCACGTGATTCCCGGCAAGTTCGCGCCGGATGGCTCGTTCGGCCCAAAAAGAACTTTTGGCCAGCTTGGGGGGGCCTCCTGACCCCCTCAAGCTGGCCAAAAGTTCTTTTTGGGCCGAACGAGCCGTCCGGCGCGAACTTGCCGGGAATCACGTGACGTCGGCGTCACGTGATTCCCGGCTTGTTCGCGCCGAACGAGCCGTCCGGCGCGAACTTGCCGGGAATCACGTGACGTCGCGTCTGAGTGACGCGGCGCCACGTGATTCCCGGCTCGTTCGCGCCGGACGGCTCGTTCGGCCCAAAAAGAACTTTTGGCCAGCTTGGGGGGGTCAGGAGGCTCCCCCAAGCTGGCCAAAAGTTCTTTTTGGGCCGAACGAGCCGTCCGGCGCGAACGAGCCGGGAATTACGTGACGCCGGCGTCACTCGACGTGCCGCCGACGTCACATGCTTCTCGCCAAGGATTGCAGAAATGGCGTCCTCACTCCTCGCTCCATCACCAGGGAGTTGTGGTAAGTCGGGGGGGGGGGGGATTAAGGAGGGTGAGGGGGTTTATATTTTTATTTTGGCTCAACAATCGCGATTTCCCACATATCGAACATATCTATGTTCGATATGTGGGAAATCCGATCGTTTATGTCGAATCAATTTTTTAAGTAAAAAAAAAATATGAGTTGCGTTTTACTAATGCGGTCAATCCGAATGCACACCCCTAGAGGTTAGGGCTGTTCAGCTTGGAGAGGAAACAGCTGAGGCAGGATATGATAGAGGTCTTTAAAATCAAGAGAGGTCTAGAATGGGTAAATGTGAATCAGTTATTTACTCTTTTGGATAATAGAAGGTCTAGGGTGCACTCTATGAAGTTAGTATGTAGCACATTTAAAACTAATCAGAGAAAATTCTTTTTCACTCAACACACAATTAAACTCAGGAATTTGTTGCCAGGGGATGTGATTAGTGCAGTTAGTGTAGCTGGGTTTATATAAGGTTTGGATAAGTTCTTAGAGGAGAAGTCCATTACCTGCTATTAATCAAGTTGCCTTAGAAAATAGCCACTGCTATTACTAACATCAGTAGCGTGGGATTTACTTCGTTTTTGGGTACTTTCCAGATACTTGTAGCCTGGATTGGCCACTGTAAGAAACAGGATGCTGAGCTTGATGGACCTTTGGTCTGACCCTGAATGGCAATTTCTTATGTTCTTATGAAGTGTACCAATGTGGCACTCAGGAAATGTGTAATAACATGGACCAGGCTTTCAAGAAAAGTCCAGCAAGAAAATCTTGTCCTTCTTTAGTTCCCTTTTCTTCTTGTTTGCTCCTTTCTCCCTCAACTGTCTTGGATCCTGGGTCAGACATGAATGTCCACTATTTTCAAAGGTGAGCATTGACTGGATATGGCACAATCCATGGGTGCATCATAGGTTGGTCATTTAAAGCTTATTTTTCTTCTTAGCAGCAGATACAGGTGATGGTGCATGTGTTGGAAAACACAGTCTATTAATTAGTATGAGCTGCTTAACTGGATACAATGAATGAGAAGGTGCAGCTTGAAAAGCTTGTTTTCAGCTAGCCACGACAATTAGTTTAAATAATCTACTTGTGACCTGAATTGGCCATTGTTGGAGATAAGATACTGGGCTTGATGGATTCAGTCTGAACCAGTATGGCAATTCTTATGTTCATATGTATACTACTGTAGTATCCATTTTTGGTTCAGAATCATTTCCTTGATCAAAAGACACAATCATAATTCCTTTAAGGATGAACTGGGCTAGGCCCTACTCTTTCTCTTCCATCACAACACAACATGACTCAGGAAAGCAATAGTGAAGTTACTGCAATCTGAATATGGTATTGGATTAAGAGTACATATTTTGATTGTAAAGGAAATATACCTTGAACCCTCTGTATAAGTTCTAAAAGTTGTCTTTTCTGCTTAGGCCAAAGCCATTTGGAAGAAGGATCCAATAGAAGAAAATAGGATAATGCATAAGTGTTGGCAAGTTAAATGTAAGACATTGATACGACAGGCTAAGAGAGAATTTGAAAATAAGTTGGCCGTAAAGGCAAAAACTCACAGTAAAAATTTTTAAAAATATATCCAAAGCAGAAAGCCTGTCAGGGAGTCAGTTGGACCGTTAGATGATCGAGGGATTAAATGGGCAATTAGAGAAGATAAGGCCATCGCGGAAAGATTAAATTATTTTTTTGCTTCAGTGTTTACTGAAGAGGATGTTGGGAAGATACCAGTATCAGAGAAAGTTTTCATGGGTAATGATTCAGATGGACTGAATCAAATCACGGTGAACTTAGAAGATGTGGTAGGCCTGATTGACAAACTGAAGAGTAGTAAATCACCTGGACCGGATGGTATACACGCCAGAGTTCTGAAGGAACTAAAAAATGAAATTTCAGACCTATTAGTAAAAATTTGTAACCTATCAAAATCATCCATTGTACCTGAAGACTGGAGGATAGCTAATGTAACCCCAATATTTAAAAAGGGATCCAGGGGTGATCCGGGAAACTACAGACCGGTTAGCCTGACTTCAGTGCCAGGAAAAATAGTGGAAAGTATTCTAAACATCAAAATCACAGAACATATAGAAAGACATGGTTTAATGGAACAAAGTCAGCATGGCTTTACCCAAGGCTAGTCTTGCCTCACAAATCTGCTTCACTTTTATGAAGGAGTTAATAAACATGTAGATAAAGGTGAACCGGTAGATGTAGTATATTTGGATTTTCAGAAGGCATTTGACAAAGTTCCTCATGAGAGGCTTCTAGGAAAAGTAAAATGACATGGGATAGGTGGCGATGTCCTTTTGTGGCTGAGGGGGGATATGATAGAGGTGTTTAAAATCATGAGAGATCTAGAACGGGTTAATATGAATAAGTTATTTACTCTTTCAGATAATAAAAGACTAGGGGGCACTCCATGAAGTTGGCATGTGGCACATTTAAAACTAATCGGAGAAAGTTCTTTTTTACTCAACGCACACTCTCTGGAATTTGTTGCCAGAGGATGTGGTTAGTGCAGTTAGTGTAGCTGTGTTTAAAAAAGGATTAGATAAGTTCTTGGAGGAGAAGTCCATTACCTGCTATTAATTAAGCTGACTTAGAAAATAGCCACTGCTATTTCTAGCAACAGTAGCATGGAATAGACTTAGTTTTTGGGTACTTGCCAGGTTCTTATGGCCTGGATTGGCCACTGTTGGAAACAGGATGCTGGGCTTGATGGACCCTTGGTCTGACCCAGCATGGCATGTTCTTATGTTCTTATCCCTAGTGATACATATTAGGCCAAAGCCCAGACCTAGTGATACATAGGTTTTTCATGCGCAGAGGCACAGGTGATCCACAGTACCTTTTTATCTGAATTGAGATGTATGAATAGTAGCTCCTAGGCTTCTAGGGTTTCAAAAGTTAATATGATAAATCTACTTCTTCCTTCTAGAGCCTGACATACCACATAGCTGATGGGTCCAGTTATTTACAACATTTCATAAAGACCCTTCACTTAGCCAGTAACCTATTCCAGCTGACGGGAAGCAAAACTAGGATGAACTCCTGGCCAAAATTCTTCTAGAGAAACATTCTGATTATAGAATACTTCTTGTTGGGCTTGGAAATTCCACAGATTTTCCCAATCTAGATGGGAGACTTGCTCTGACCAACCTATAGCACATGTTGAGGATGCTTTCCTTCCTTTGAGCAACCTCTTATATATCTTTAATCACATCTAAACCTCCATTGAGTTTCCTCCCAAAAAAGTAAATGAAAGGGTGAGAAACCTAATGAAGCCTTTGATTCTTGCACTGCAAAGAACAAGAAGGGGTATAAACTTGCCCTATTCCCAAGTCTCAGATGCATTTGTACAACATCCCTTTCATGGTCTGATTGAACCATTCAACCAAACCGTCCATTTAGAGACAGTAGATAGATATCCTGTTAGACCTCCCAGCAGCTGACATAATGCACATAACAGATAAGACATGAAATATGTTCCCTCTCAGTTAAAATTTCCCAGAGGAGCTCAAAGTGAGAAAACATCTTAACAACATAGTCACTGCATTAGCTAAAACACAGCAGTATCGTAAAGCCCATGAGTAATGGATGGCTTAGTACAGGCTGGTTTAGCAATTGCCCAACAAAGCAGAAGAAAGTTAAATGAAGAAAGGCCTCTTTCTAGCAAGCTAAGGTTTTTATTCTATGAAAAATACAGTATGAAAAATAGATAAAAAATTACAGATAGAATTGAGAAGGAACAATATTTGATTAAATATACAATGAAAAAGAGTTAAAAAATAATGGACATAAAACCAAGAAGGAATATTTTTTTCAATAAAGTGTGGTAAAGTGGAAGTTGGAGGCCTTTGACCAGTGATTGTAAATGTTATATGCCTCAACTTGCCATCATGTGTAATTGTACTGGTGTGTGAGTATTTTGTGAAGAATTATTTTGTTGCATGGCTTAGTCCACTGCCATAAGGATGCAGCTGTAACTTGTGGCACTCTGGTGTAACAGGAGAATCAAATTCACCCCTGTCCACTTGGGAGAGGCACTAGCAGGGGCCAAGGCAACCATTTGTGGGGCAGTCAGCCAGCACTCAGGGAAGGAGACAGAATTTCCATATATGTTGATATATTTGTTTTGGCACAAGAGGTCAGGGCATGGCTTATTACACAATGTCCCGCAAATGAGGTGGAATGATCCAGCTGGAGTAAGAACTCTTAATACACTTGAAGCATGAGTAACCACCAAATCAATCCACTGGTCTCAGCCTTTCAAATGACTTAAATAAAAGGCCTTCTTTCACATCAAAATAGGGAAAACACTGTGGCTCATCTTCATTTAAGACTTTACATACATTAATCTACAACTGCATGTACGGCGCGTTCAGCAATAGATCACAACATTGCTCCCTTCAGAAATTAGGGAATCTGATGTTCACAGTGATTATTAGAAAGTCTATACCCCCTTCCAAAATATTCACCTTTTGTTGCCTTATAGCCATGTATCCATATATCCTAACTAAAAAATGCCAAGTGAAAAATGTATTCCAGAATTCCTTAGAAAATAATGTATAAATAAAAACATGGAATATCTCGGTTGGATAACTGTCCACTTCCCTTGTATTTCTGTAACAATCCTAAATATTTAAAGTTCTGGTGTAACCAATTGCCTTCAAACACCTGTAACCCATCTTTAATGAAAGATGATAAACAGAGGTAAACTATCACTTAACAATGTACAACTACAAACAGTGTACTATCTCTTTAAGGGCTGATAGAACTGGGGGATTTCAAGAAGACACAGAGGGCAGAGGTAGGCTGATCATTAGAGACAACCTCTAGAGCAACAAGCTGCTTTCATTTGCCCTGCCACTGGAAACTAACTGAATCTGTTTACCTCCAAGGGACTTGCACTGTACATAAGACGGGCGACTGAACTCATGAATACAGAGGGACCTTGTTGAGATCTGCATCGCCGCATACTGTGCAGTTAGTCAGCCTAGAGAGCAGCAATGGACTTTCCCGCCAGTCAGGACATTCAAATCTACAGCACAGTAGTACAATGGGCAGGCCCGTTGTTAATTTCAGGGCAGAGACTTCCAAGCTCTGTGACTACCCTGTCTCCCAACCTGAATTGCTCTGCTCATTTTCAGTTAGATAAACTCACATGCATATTATAAATTGTATGTTATTTGCAAAGTAACTGATTAAACTTGGCTTATTCTTACAGTAAATTATGTTTTATATTATTGAGCTGGGATCGATCTCATTACTGGTGCAGGATTAACTGCTGAAAATTGCCCATAGTGATTGCATTGCACAAGCTGAACTTTACAACCAAAGCAGCATTACAAAGAAAATTGGCGCCCAACATGGGACGACAGCTCTTGTTGTTATATATCGATGTGAGTAACTCAGTATCAATAGTGAATTGAATACAGATTTTTTTTATGTAATAGTGAAAATGGAGTATTGCAAATATTATGAATGTGTTCCTGACAGATCTGTTATATTGGGTTCCATAAGTACTGCAATATCTATGGCAAATATTCAGAAAGTTTTAAACTCAATAGGTTTGGTTACAAAACTACCATATTTAAGGGCTGAGTCATCTGATCAGATTTTATGTGTTTGAAGATTTCCTTTCTGTACTTGTTTGAGAAGGGATGTGCATCGGTTGGGAATTGGACAGACAATGGACAGTTAATAGAGATGTTAATCATTTTTGAACGATTAAAATTATCATCAGATAATTTTAAAATCGTCCAAAATCGTTAGAGTGCACGATACAATACAAATGCCCCCGATTTATCGTCAGGGGCATTTGTATTGTATCGTTAAATAGGGCGCGGGAAAACCGGCACACCAAAAAAACCCTAAAAGCCACCCCGAACCTTTAAAACAAATCCCCCACCCTCCCGAACCCCCCCCAAAATGTTTTTAATTACCTGGGGTCCAGTGGGGGGGTCCCGACGCCATCTCCCTCTCTCTGGCCACGACTGCGTTGAGAGAAATGGCGCCGGTGGCCCTTTGCCCTTATCATGTGACAGGCAAAGGTAGCGCTGGCGCCATTTTGCTTCCTGGTTCCCGACATCACGCGTGCAGGAGATCACCCCCGGACCCCCGCTGGACCCCCAGGGACTTTTGGCCAGCTTGGGGGGGCCTCCTGACCCCCACAAGACTTGCCAAAAGTCCAGCGGGGGTCCGGGAGCGACTTCCTGCGCGCGGGCCGTATTGCCAATCTTCAAAATGACGCCGGCACTACCTTTGCCCTCACTATGTCATACGGGCGACGGTCGCCCGTATGACATAGTGAGGGCAAAGGTAGCCAATCTTCAAAATGGCGCCGGCGCTACCTTTGCCCTCACTATGTCATACTCGCCCGTATGACATAGTGAGGGCAAAGGTAGCGCCGGCGCCATTTTGAAGATTGGCAATACGGCCCGCGCGCGGGAGGTCGCTCCCGGACCCCCGCTGGACTTTTGGCAAGTCTTGTGGGGGCCAAAAGTCTTGTGGGGGCCAAAAGTCCCTGGGGGTCCAGCAGGGGTCCGGGGGCGATCTCCTGCACACGTGACGTCGGGAACCAGGAACCAAAATGGCGCCAGCATTACCTTTGCCCTGTCACATGATAAGGGCAAAGGGCCACCGGCGCCATTTCTCTCAACGCAGTCGTGGCCAGAGAGAGGGAGATCGCGTCGGGACCCCCCCACTGGACCCCAGGTAATTAAAAACATTTGGGGAGGGTTCGGGAGGGTGGGGGATTTGTTCTAAAGGTTCGGGGTGGGTTTTAGGGTTTTTTTGGTGTGCCGGTTTTCCCACGCTCCCCCGATTTACGATTTTTAACGATTTAAAAAAAAAAAAACAAAACACGACGATAAGATTTCCCTCCCCCCCCAGCCAAAATCGATCATTAAGACGATCGATCACACGATTCACACCCCTAACAGTTAAACCTGTTTTGGATGGGACACTATCAGAACAGAATGCCAAGCCTAAGGTCCCTAAGGTATGCACTGACTCCCTAGTGAAATACTTACTCTAAGACATGACAGACCAGTCGCAAGAAGAGCTAGGACTTATAGCTGACAGACACAACATTGATCTTAAGGAACTGAGAAAGAGGACATCTGTTCTTATGACTGAGGAGTTAGGGTTACCAGTGGAAAAAGCAATTAAAATGGATCAGTCACTTCAGGGTGTACTTCAGACTTCAGCAAAAGGTCAGCAGGAATTTCCCAGATTGCAAGATCCTACACTAAGTCTGTATTCTGTGCCAGCCAGGTTCCCTCAGTCTTCTACTCCATCTATTTCCATTCCTGAAAATGTTTCAAAAGTTAGAGTGGAGCATGTGATCAAAAGAAGGGTCAGTTTAGGGAATGTCCCTAAAACTAGTAATGAAGGAGACTATGAAACCTGGCAATTATTGCAAGATCTAGACTTCACTGCAGATATAAAAAAGAGAAAATTATTTGAAAGTCTCCTGCCTCCCACTTTACATATTGCCTCTTATGTAAGTGAAAGTACCACTGTAGAGCAGTGCTTAGAGGAGCTGGATAGGGCATATGGCAGTGTATTAATGGAGAGGAGCTGTTCTTCCAATTCATAAAAACGCACCAAAATGCCAAAGAAAAATCTTCAGATTATTTGAGAAGACTTCAGATTCTGCTGCAGAAGGTGTGGAGTGGGGGGTTTTCTGTGGACTTGCTCCTGATAGGCAATTATTATAACAATTTGTATGGGGTTGCTGGGAAGAGACTGATTACCCGGTTGCATTTGAGAGACTTATTAGAGGGCCAGTCTGAGAGGCTCCCACAATACTCTGAGCTGGTATTTAAAACCAGAGCAATTGAGGAGGAGAGAAACATGAAAGCATCTATAGGATACATCATTTGTTGTATAGACTAAATCCGTAAGCAGAACTTGCACAGCAAATGATATAAACATTGCTCAGTATGTGATGCCAGAGGAAAATTAATTTAAGGCAGAACCTGAATCGAGAATATTTTCAGGAGAGGAAGTTAATGCTTTGCCCTCTTCATTAGTCGCTCAGAGTAGAACTGCCACTCTCGAGGTGGTAAATAACCCTGCTGCAAACAGCATGATGCAGGGAAAGCCTTGGGTAGAGAAAGCTTCCCCACGAGATAGGCATTACTTCAGGCTAGTTTCATTCTGTTATAACTGTGGGGAAGATGGACACATGACGGGAAGTTGCACAAATCACGCGAATGCTGTTCTAGTTCAACAGATACTGCATGAGAGATCTGAAAGGAGGAAGAGAACTCCCAGTATCAGGCCTCAAGCAATTCTTTAACCTATAAAGGTGCTTTTTTGAGGGACGGACAAAGGCACCAGCTGAAACTTCACAAGGTCCCAAAAAGAAAATAGCAAATGATCATACCCATCCAGGTCCCACTACCAAATGATGTTTTAGGTCATCTTGTGGTGAAAGTTTGCCCATAGTAATTGCATTACTCAAGCTGAATCTTACGGCCAAAGCAAAATTATACATACACCAAGGGAACTGGCCTCACCTGTGTTGAACTGTACTGATTCATATGATGACAGGATAAATTCAGCAGTTCTTGTTGATTCTCTTTGCTGGGTACTTGCATTTCAAAGCAAAGACCCAATCATGAACACCAAGGATCTGTCAAATGTATTTGGAACAAAATTGTGGAAAGTTTATATATACGCACTGTTATGTTTGACATGTAGAACACTTAAAATATTTCTCTACTATAAGTAGAATATGAAAACTGAAATAAATAAAGATTATCTGCAGACCCAATCATGTATTTGCTCAGGAAGAATGTATAAGAATATGTTCAGGGCCATGGCCTGGACCACAATTTTCCATATGCAGTTAGCTGATGGTAGCCACTGCTTTCAATTGTTCCTAGTTCCAGGGGTCTGATGAGTGGGATGAAACATAAGGCTTGAAACTTTCTCTTGTATGTTTTGGGAGTGCTTCACAAGTGGTTTAACATGGCACCCTTGAGTTCTTTATAATCACTCGTGGTTTCCTCTGGTGAGGCCTAGTAAGTGGCTTGGGCCTCTCTAGTCAGATAGGGAGTCAATCTCACAGCCCACTGGTTTTAAATTGCTACAGGTACTTATAAGATTTTTATTGCTTTTTTCAGTTAGTTTAGATGCTTTGTGGCCATAGCAGTCTGTTGTTAGTCACTTTGAGCAGTTTTGGAAAAGCAGAAAACACATAAAGTTGGTTGGATTGGATTGGATCCCTTTTATGAAACTGATGGGGGGAAATCAGGGTCCTTGTTTCTCCTTGAGAAAATGGATTAAGGTTTTTTCAGTGTCTTCTTCTAGTGACTGCCCTTATAACTTTCCTCCATCTCCTTAGTGGCTAGGTGTGTTTCTAACAGTGTCCCTGGTCTCTTGGGAACCATGAAAATCCCACTGTTACCACCATATGCAAAGGTTATGTATTCCTGGCACACTTCATATGCAAGATGGGCCATCCATCCTTCTCCCTAGCCTCCATGGCCCTGTAACTAGACAGGGTATCCTAGCTTTTGCTGCTTTGAAATCTTATCAAAGTGCTTCTTGTCTACTTCACCTTTTGGCCTGGCTCTGGTGTTCAGATCCTGGACCTCTCTATACCATTGAGCCTCTGGCTAAGCCCCATGCTCTCAGCAGGTCTCTCTGTGTCCCTATATGGGCTTACCTACTCTGAAGTCTCAGTGCTATCTCAGGTCTTCTTTCATCTTTGATCCCTTGGCTTCAAAGTCTTGGTTCTTTTCTAACTTCTCCAGCATCAACACACTCCTTCTCAGGACTCTGTTTTTCCTTGCTGCTTCTGTTTCCCATATATGTCTAGATAGGCATGGCTGGTTTGGATGGAGCTCTGTCCCTTTCTGTCCCTGAAGTCCATCCCAAGGATGACATTTCTTCTCTTTTCTTTTCCTTGGTGCAAATTTCTTGACACATTTCTGTTTCTCTTCTTCCCTGGGGCCTAGCTTCTTAACTTTCATTCCCTGGAGCTCTGACCTGGTGCTTCTTTCAAGAAACATAGCCTCTGTCACAATAACCTATTGTTTTCTATTATTTTTCCAAGAGTTTTATGTGATTTTTAACTTTGATGGTACTCATTTTCCTCTAAGCATTATCAATATTAACCTCTTCAGTCGTGTCTCCGCTTACAATCTATTTTTTCGTAGAGAAGCAAGACCTAGTTTAACCACAATTCAGGGGGTTTGCTGAACTTTGCTGGGGCCAAACTCAATTCCAGGGCTAATTCCCAATTGTACAGTCACCAGTTCTTTTTCCCTCGGTTGTGGGTTCTTCTCTAATGGGGGAAAGGCTATCCTTCAAGGCCCAAGGTGTTTAGGTGAGATCCCTTCCCTGTATGTTACTATCAGCTCTTTGGGACCGACACACTGGACAGAACAGGCTGGATTCACTGGTGGGGTGTTCCAAATTAAATGTTTACTATGATTTGGTTCAGAATAATCAATTTGCATAAACAAAATTGTTGCCCATTACATCTAGGTTCAGGCTGTTCAGGTTTTGTCTTTATTGGGTTTTTTTCTCTCTTTCTCTCTGTGGAAGTGTCCCTTAGTATTAGAGATGTCCCTGAGATGTTCTTACCCACTTGACTAGGGAGTGGAAAGATAAGTGTCCCAGGTGGGCTAGTGTATCCTATTCATGAGTGGATACCCTTCCCAAAAAGTACCTGAGATCCAGATGAAGTCCAGATCTTCCAAAACCATTCAGTGTTCTTTGTCCCAGAGTGAAGACTCTTGTGGAGATCTCCAAATATAAAGTTTCTATTTTCTCATGCTCTTCTCTCCAAATTGCTTCAGTGTACCTCTCTGGAGGGAAGGTCAGTTTGGGAAAAATCAGAGTTCTCCTTTCCCAGCCTTAGAGTGAAGAAGGGTGGCTTAATGTTTCCTTCCCAAACAAAATAAACAAGACCTTCTCAAAACTATGACTACCAAACTCTCTCTTGTTTGAGTCACCATTGTCCCTCCAAGGGTTGTGGGGGGCACAGCAGGTCTTCTCTATCCCTATCCTCCTGAGGCAGGGCCTTTTCCCTCCTCCAGCTAGGATCAGGGATTCACAAAATAGAGAGGATGAACAAAATTCCAAAAAGGACTTCACAAAAACACTTCTCATCTCAAAACACTAATGCAAATTCTTCCATACAAATGTGCCCTGAAACAGGAAAAATCTCTTGCAGTGAGGCCTAGGTCTGAAATCAAAACAGAAACAGCTCTTACTTCTTATAGAAACATAGAAACATAGAAATGATGACAGAAAGGTGCCAATGGTCCATCCAGTCTGCCATCAAGTTTCCTATGGTAGCATCTGCCATGCCATGCAGGTTACCCCCATGTATCAGTCAGTTTTGCTTGATGTGCTTTGCTTATGGACTTGGCCATAGAAGCAGCCCTGTGTTTTTTCCTTAATGTCTGCGCATCAGTACCCCAGCCTGCAAAAAAGTCGTGGCTCATGTTGGTTGTCTCTGAATCCAAATTCCTCTTTCCTTCCACCCCTACCCCCATTTCCTTCAAGGCAGAGAGCGATATTGCAGTTGCATCAAGGCTTATTGGTTAAGGGTAGTAATCTCATGCCTTCTGTTACTGGTAGTAACTGCTGCTTTGTGCAGATTCCCCCCATGCTTAGTTCCCCAGACTATAAAAGTTGGGGCCCTCTTTGGTAGCTGTCTAAATCCAAGTCCCCTTTTACCCTGCCATTGAAGCAGAGAGCAAGGTTGGAGTTGTATCAAAAGCATCAAGGCTTATTGGTTAAGGATAGTAACTGCTGCACTAGCAAGTTATCCTCAAGCACACTTTCTTCGTTTTCTTTAGGACTTGGCTATAGAAGCAGTCCTGTGCTTTTTCTCTTATGTCTTCATATCAGTATCCAGACCATGGAAATTGGGGCTCTTGATTGTCATCTTAATTCAATTTCTCTTTTTCCCCCTGCCATCTAAGCAGGGAGCAATGTTGCAGTTGCATTTAAAGCATCAAAGCAAATTGGTTAAAGCTAACCCAAAATGATACACTAGTACCCCTTCTGCTCCTCTTCCCTTATACAACCAGTAGCTCACCACTCCAGCAAGCCTCAGAGGAGGTGCTGTTCAGAATTGTATGCCCCTCCTGGACTAGGGCCATCCAGTGGAGATCTAGACGGTCTCTACACTAGAAAATATGAAAGTCAAACCTATGCTAATAAAACTAAATCCCGCTCCACATACATATGATGCAATACCAACCACAGACATAAAAAAAGATAGCCAAAACAGTATCTCAGATGTTAGCAAAGATCATAAATCTATCCTTAGAGGAAGGAACCATGCCAAACGCACTAAAAGGGGCTATCTTAAAACCAATTTTAAAGAAAAAAAACAGCGACCCACTTATCCTGAGCAATTACAGACCAGTATCAAACTTACCCCTAATTGCAAAATTAATAGAAAAAAACTATACAAAATCAACTACCGGAACACTTAGATAGCAACAATATCCTGTATCCATCACAACATGGCTTTCATAAACACTACAACACAGAGACACTGCTGCTTGCAATAACAGACAACATCATGAGAGGTTTTGATAGTGGGAAACACTACATTCTAGTGATGCTAGACCTGTTAGTGGCCTTTGATACAGTAAATCATGACATACTATTAAATAGATTAGAGAAAATAGGATTAAGCAACAAAACAATCAACTGGTTTAGATCATACCTAAATAACAGATACTTCTAAGTACAGATCAAAGACGTAACAACAGATAAAATAAACCTCCAAACAGGAGTACCTCAGGGATCAGCCTTATCCGCTACACTCTTTAATATATACCTATTGCCGCTATGTCACCTACTGTCTGGTCTAGGCATCACACATTACATATATGCTGACAATATTCAATTAATACTACCCATCGAGGACACAATTGAAAAAACTTTAATCATAGCTAACATGTATCTAGATATCATCAAACAGCTACTAAACCAAATGGAATTAGTAATTAACATAGAGAAAACAGAATTCCTACATCTAGAACGTAAAAACATAGAGATCATTCAAAACCCAATCACACTCAAAAACAACCAAAAAATAGAATTAGCAGAGAAAGTACGGAACTTCGGAGTAATAATTGACACGGAACTAAGCATGAAACAACATATATCTTTAAAAGTAAAGGAAGGTTATGCCAAGCTCATGATTCTCAGAAGACTAAAACCACTACTAACAACTACCAACTTTCAATCGGTGTTACAAGCTTTAATTTTTTCAAGCACGGACTACTGTAATGACCTTTTTCTGGGTTTACCATACACCACAATAAGACCACTCCAAATACTACAGAACACTGCTGCAAGAATTCTGACTGGTAAAAGTAAGAGAGACCACATCACCGAAACCTTAGCTGAATTACATTGGTTCCCATTGAGCAAAGAATAAAGTACAAAACACTATGCACCATACATAAATTAATACATAACGAAAAAGCAGAATGGCTGAACACAGCCCTTCACATACACTTCCCTCATAGAAACTTGAGATCAGCCAACAAAGCACTCCTAACAATTCCTTCAGTCTAAACAGTAAGACTAAACCAAGTGAGAGAAAGGGTGCTATCCTTAGCAGGACCCATACTTTGGAACACCATGCCTTTAGAAATCAGATTACAAAGAGACATAAAAATCTTCAGAAAAAGTTTAAAAACAAGGCTCTTTAAACAGGCTTATCACAAAGAGAATGGAGAATAGAATCCAGGAAAGTACAGGGAGCGGACACTAGAACACACACACACACCTCTCCTTAATCAATGTGTGTTTTTATTTTATTTTTTTCTCTCTCCACTAAAGGATAAGACTGAATTATTAAACTATGCATGTATGCAAAATGGATACAGATAGATTTGGACATGATTTATCACATTTGCCAAATTATAATTATTATAAAACCATGTTACCGAACCTTTATGGCACCTGTTTAATGGATATAATTTGATATAATTAGTAATATTAATTTATGTGCCCTATTGTAAACCGTTGTGATGATACCTATCTTAACGACGGTATAGAAAAGATTTTAAATAAATAAAATAGTAACAAAACATGAAATAACATGGAAGAAGGATCCATCTGAAGAAAATAAGAAAAAGCATAAGCATTGACAAGTTAAATGTACAACACTGATAAGACAAGCTGAGTGTTATGCCTGTCTGTCGCAGATGGCTGCAACCGTGCTTACTTACATCCTGCATCATTCCCCAGCCCTCCCTAGGTGTGCTCGCAGCACAGACCAGCCTCCACCAAAGTATCTGACTTCAGTGTTGGGAAAAATTGTAAAAACTATTCTAAAAAACAAAATCACAGAAGATACAGATAGACATTGTTTAATGGGGCACAGTCAGCATGGATTTACCCAAGAGAAGTCTTGCCTCAGAAATCTACAAATTTTGAAGGGTTTAATAAACATGTGGATAAAAGTGAACTGGTAAATGTGGTATATTTGGATTTTCAGAAGACATTTGACAACGTCCCACATGAGAGTCTTCTAAGAAAACTAAAAAGTCATGGGATAAGAGGCAATGTCCTTTTGTGGATTGCAAACTGGTTAAAAGACAGAAAACAGAGAGAAGTTTAAAATGGTCTGTTTTCTCAGTGGAGAAAGATAAACAGTAGAGTGCCTCAGAGATCTGTTCTTGGACTACTGCTTTTTAATATATTTATAAATGATTTGGAAAAGGGAAAAACAAATGAGGTGATCAAATTTAACAGATGACACAAAATTATTCAGAGTAGTTAAATCACAGGGAGATAGAGATAAATTGTAGAAGGACCTTGTGACACAGGAAGATTGGGCATCCAAATGGCAGATGCAATTTAATATGGACAAGTGCAAGATAATGCATAAAGGGAAATATTAGCCTATGCTGTAGTTACATGATGTTAGGTTTCATGTTAGGAGCTACCACCAAGGAAAAAGATCCAAGTGCCATAGTGGACAATACATTGAAATTGTCGACTCAGCATTCTACATAGGTTAAAAAAGTAAACAGAATGTTAGGACTTATTAGGAAGGAAATGGCGAATAAAAAAGAGAATGTCATAAGTGGGAGGAGGAATAGCCTAGTGGTTAGAGCAGTGGACTATGAACCAGGAGACCAGGGTTTGAGTCCTGCTGTTGCTCCTTGTGACCTTGGGCAAGTCACTTTACCCTCCATTGCCTCAAGTACAAAAACTTAGATTTTAAGCTCTCTGGGGATAGAGAAATACCTACAGTACCTGAATGTAAACCAGTGTGATATCTCAATTGAGATCAAATGTCAGTATATAAAAATAATAAATAAAATAAATAATGCCTCTGTATCACTCCATGGTGAGACCGCACCTTGAGTCTGTTGGTTGCCGCATCTTAAAAAAGATATTGATTAAGAACATAAGAACATAAGAACATAAGAAATTGCCATGCTGGGTCAGACCAAGGGTCCATCAAGCCCAGCATCCTGTTTCCAACAGAGGCCAAACCAGGCCACAAGAACCTGGCAATTACCCAAACACCTAGAAGATCCCATGCTACTGATGCAATTAATAGCAGTGACTATTCCCTAAGTAAACTTGATTAATAGCAGTTAATGGACTTCTCTTCCAAGAACTTATCCAAACCTTTTTTGAACCCAGCTACACTAACTGCACTAACCACATCCTCTGGCAACAAATTCCAGAGATTTATTGTGCGTTGAGTGAAAAAGAATTTTCTCCGATTAGTCTTAAATGTGCTACTTGCTAACTTCATGGAATGCCCCCTAGTCCTTCTATTATTCGAAAGTGTAAATAACCGAGTCACATCTACTCGTTCAAGACCTCTCATGATCTTAAAGACCTCTATGATATCCCCCCTCAGCCGTCTCTTCTCCAAGCTGAACAGCCCTAACCTCTTCAGCCTTTCCTCATAGGGGAGCTGTTCCATCCCCTTTATCATTTTGGTTGCCCTTCTCTGTACCTTCTCCATTGCAACTATATCTTTTTTGAGATACGGCGACCAGAATTGTACACAGTATTCAAGGTGTGGTCTCACCATGGAGCGATATAGAGGCATTATGACATTTTCCGTTTTATTAACCATTCCCTTCCTAATAATTCCTAACATTTTATTTGCTTTTTTGACTGCTGCAGCACACTGAGCTGACGATTTCAATGTATTATCTACTATGATGCCTAGATCTCTTTCTTGGGTGGTAGCTCCTAATATGGAACCTAACATCGTGTAACTACAGCTAGGGTTATTTTTCCCTATATGCAACACCTTGCACTTGTCCACATTAAATTTCATCTGCCATTTGGATGCCCAATCTTCCAGTCTTGCAAGGTCCTCCTGTAATGTATCACAGTCTGCTTGTGATTTAACTACTCTGAATAATTTTGTATCATCTGCAAATTTGATAACGTCACTCATCGTATTCCTTTCCAGATCATTGATATATATATTGAAAAGCACCGGTCCAAGTACAGATCCCTGAGGCACTCCACTGTTTACCCTTTTCCACTGAGAAAATTGACCATTTAGTCCTACTCTCTGTTTCCTGTCTTTTAAACAGTTTGTAATCCACGAAAGGACATCGCCTCCTATCCCATGACTTTTTAGTTTTCGTAGAAGCCTCTCATGAGGGACTTTGTCAAACGCCTTCTGAAAATCCAAATACACTACATCTACCGGTTCACCTTTATCCACATGTTTATTAACCCCTTCAAAAAAATGAAGCAGGTTTGTTAGGCAAGACTTCCCTTGGGTAAATCCATGTTGACTGTGTCCCATTAAATCATGTCTTTCTATATGCTCTACAATTTTGATCTTGAGGATAGTTTCCACTATTTTTCCCGGCACTGAAGTTAGGCTCACTGGTCTATAGTTACCCGGATCACCCCTGGAGCCTTTTTTAAATATTGGGGTTACATTGGCCACCCTCCAGTCTTCAGGGGGGGTTAGGGCTATTCAGGTTGGAAAAGAGACAGCTGAGGGAGGATATGATGGAGATCTATAAAATCATGAAAGGGTTAATGTAAATTGGTTGTTTACAATTTCAGATAATACAATGACTAGGGAGTACTCCATGAAGTTAGCAAGTAGCACATTTAAAACAAATCAGAGAAAATTATTTTTCACTCAACAGAGTGTTGCCAGAGGTTGTGGTTAAGGCAGGATCTGGCTTTAAAAAAGGTTTGGACAAGTTCCTGGAGGAGAAGTCTATAAACTGCCATTAGTTAAGTTGACTTAGGAAATAGCCACTGCTTATTAGTAGCATGGGATCTATTTAATGTTTGGGTACTTGCCAGAATCTTGTATCCTGGATTGGCCTCTGTTGGAAACAGGATGCTGGGCTTGATGGACCCTTGGTCTGACCCAGTATGGTAACTTCTTATGTTGTTATAAATGGTTAGACATACTAACCATTAATTTTTAATGTTGAAAATCATGTCAAATTAGCCATAACTTTATTGGTTGCAAAATTGTTTTTTACAGTTATTGTTGCCTTGGAATATCCCAACAATAGTTTAAATTATTGTCAAATCGTTACTCATTTTCATTTTTCTCATATAATTTGAGGGAAAAAAGACATATGGTAATAATAATTTTCTCTAAGATAGATAAAATAAATCAGAGCTTATTGAAACCAACTCAACTTTATCCCTTGAGGTAGATGACACCTATAAATAGCTTTGATTAATGAGGAAGTCTATTTAATATACATTCCAGCTGTGTAAATATCATGTGATAACTACTTGTTTAGGGAGTGAAATAAACATTTTTCACAGAAGCCTAAAAAAACCCTGGCTTTTTACAAGAGCTCAGTAAGCAGACAAGTTCTTATTGGTTTCATTAATTGCTAAACACTTATGATGTTAAAACTAAAATTGTTTAGGTGGATATCATCAGATTAATTTACTTGTTCTAACGAAGAGGCATATATCGAGTTCACTCGTCATTCTCATGAAGACCGTGAATTAACATGACATATCCAAAATAAGTAGCAATCATCTTACAGACATAATTGGCAGGAGTAAAGTGCACAATGGGTTATTGATCTTAATGTGCTTATAATATTTTGTTCTTTTGTTTACATTCTATTTAATTAAACTTTAGCTAGAGACAGGCTGGCAGTTACAAAATTTTGTGATCCTCTATACATGAGCTGCAAAGATCCCTGGATAAAAAGCATGTCACCAGCATTAATTGTCCGTCTGAAAATTGCCTTCCTTCAGTGCAGCTGACAGTGGGCACATTGCTTCACGAAAGCCAAACTGTCAGCTGCATTGAGATGAGGTGTTCTCAGGGATGTTATGTTACTACTTTCCATTAACGTACGAGAAGCAGGTACAAACAGCTATGGGTACTTTGGGCCTGCAGCAAGTTTCAAAGTGAAAGCATGCATTAATCTTTGCTTTTAAAATTTGTGCAAAGTCCATGGCTGAAAAATATCCAGGAACTTTGCGCTAATGTGGATAGCTTTAAAATTACCCCAGTAATACAGTCTAGATCGTTTTTAGCTTATCAGATGATTATTTCTGTGCCTAGGTGTGTGTTCCCCCTGCCCCTTCAATTTAAAAAGCTAAGTCAAAGTGTGCTCTGCTGGGCCCTTCTGTGTGTGTATGTGTGTGGTCTTCTGACTTTTGCACCTTTCAAAGTTGGTGAATAATTTGGGAGAGTATAGGGGGGCACAAAGTTCAAAATTTGGCCATAAGAAATGCAGGGGAAAAATAACTTCAATACCTCATATCTCAAGAATCATTGGTCTGATCCTTATATAATTTTGTATCTGGGCTTTGGATATGATCATCTTTAATTGGGATGTTTATAATGTTAGTAGCTCATTAGATACTGATTTTTTTAAATGTTTTTCATCATTATTGTTTCTATCATTTATTATTTCTTAGAAAGTTTAAATCATATGCCTGATTGTCTGCTTTTAGTCTTGTTAACTAACTTTCATTTATTTTTAACCATTGTCTTGCTTTATGAAATATCCCAAGACTTTTGCTCTATAGTTTGTCTTATTAGATTGTAAGCTCTGTTGAGAAGGGACTGTCTTTTTGTATCTCTGTACAGCGCTGTGTATGTCGTGTAGAACTATAGAAATGTTAAGAAGTAGTAGTAGTAGTAATAGTAGTACGGTAGTAGTAGTAGAAATTGTTCTTTGTATTATTTCTTGTGCTTCAGTTTGTAATTCTCTCTAGCTTAGTATTGACCTGCACAGTGGAAACTTGGCGTGATTTGAGTGTATGAAAATAAATAGAAAGATGAAGGGATGTATGGTTTTTCTGAATGATAACTGTGTAGTATTGCATTCCAGACTCTATTTCCACATTGATTACATATGAAACGCTTTGAATATATTTTGGTAAATTTATTGATTTCTACATCCTTTGGTACAATTGCTTATAAATTGAACCAAGTCTATCTAAAATGTCATATTTAGGGTTTATCTAAGAGTATTATTGTTAGAACACAGTTACCCTCTCTTTAAGAAGCTAAAGTAATTAAATCAAATTTGTATGGGTAAATAAATGGAAACAGGTAGTCCTTGGACTTAAGGCACAATTGGTTCCTGTGAATCTCTCCTTAAATCAAAATATTGTAACTCTAAGCTGATTGTCCTATAAGAATGTTATAAATGGGGGATAGGTTCCAACACTTACCCCTACTGGCTCAGTTATAAAATTATCCTCCTTGTGTCATTTGTGGGTTTTCTAGGTTTAGGGAATTATGTATCTGAACACTGGGAGCATTGAGAGGAGAAGATCATCTTGCTGGTGGCTGAAGAGGATAGACAAGTTTTGCTTTGGGAAATTTTAGGAATTAAAAAGATTGGGGGAGAGGTAAAATAGTGGGGTATATTCCTTAGTGTGTGTGTGTGTGTGTGTGTGTGTGTGTGTGATATCATAGGCAAACCAAAGGTAGTTAATAGAGTACAGTTTGTGTCTGATATGAAAAGCAAGCAGAAGGTAATTAATTCTAGTGTCGTTCTCTGCCTCCCATGCACCCCTACTTCATCCTTTGCTTCATAGGCATGAGGCACTTTCACAACAAAAATCAATCAGGCTTTTCTATAATATGATTGCCCCAGCCCTTAGCAAGAGTTTAATTATCCTTTTGCAGGCCACTATCAGATTAATAGTGAATACACTAATATATTGAAAGGACTATAATTTACGCATTTTTACTCTCTTGCAACCTAAACCAAGAACTCAACAAAATTAAGATGAAGGCAGCAATCCAGCAGCAAGAGGGGGACTTTCCAGTTTTTTTGCATCGAATATCACATGTATAATGTTTTTCCCCGCTGGTGAGAAGTTGTATATGTGCACCTGGTGCAAAGAGCTCCTGGCTCTCAGAGAATGAGTCAGATCTCTGCAGGCTACAGTGGCAGACCTGGAGGAACTGAGGCAGACAGACAAGTTTCCTGGTCAGAAAGCATCACCTTGGTGTAACAAGACGTGATTATGTAGCAGGGACCTGCTGTGCAGGTGATTCACTGCATTCTCACACCAAGGATGAATCTCCCAGGCTTACTGCCCAGGAGGGAAGGGTTAGGTCGGCCGGCTGACATAGTTGCTGATTTGATTATTAGGAAAGTAGATAGCTGGGTGGTGAATTTTAGACAGTGCTGGGGAGGAGATGGTTGTCATGGCACATATGGGCACCAAGGACATAGGAAATTGTGGGAGGGAGGTTCTAGAAACTAAATTTAGGCTTTTAAGTAGAAAACTGAAATCCAGAACCTCCAGGGTACCATTCTGTGAAATGCTCCCTGTTCTGCGTGTTCATACATTGTTCATACATTGAGTCTCCGGAGTCTCAATGTATGGATGAGATGATGGTATAAGGAAGAGGAATTCAGTTTTGTAAGGAACTGGGCATCCTTTTGGGGAAGGGGGAATCGTTTCTGAAAGGATGAGCTTCACCTTAACCAGGGTGGAACCAGACTGGTGGCGCTAACCTTTAAAAAGGAGATACAGCAGCTTTTAAACTAGAAGTACAGGGAAAGCCGACAGTTGCTCAGGAATGCATGGTTTGGAGGGAGGTATCATCGAGGATACTAATAAAACAGCAGAGCTACGGAATCCCAACAGAGAGGTTTCAATAAAAGCAAAAGTAGTATATGTGCCTATAAGTAAAGAATCACTTGAACTAAAAGATACCACATTATCCCTGACAGATGAAAAGCCTGTAAGTAAAGAAGCACCTGAGCTAAAAGATTCCAAATTATACCTGTCAACTGAAAAATAGGTAGCTAATACAAATAAAAAACACATTTTAGTTGATTTCCTTGCAAATGTATTGTGAAATCAGCTGGTAATGTATATATTTTCTTTATGCCTGAACAGTTGATGGGAGGGCATAAGTTTGTGTTAATTGGGGGCAATATGATAGTCACAAGTCTGTATTTAGCAAATTATTATTTCATTGAGTACTTCTCTGATTTTCCTTATCTCCTAGCTCTCCCAATTTCCAATGATAAAACAGCTGAAAATGTAGTGTTTTCATTCTTATATATATATATATATATATATATATATATATATATATATATATATATATATATATATATATATATATATATATATATATATATATATATATATATATAAGGGAATGTATGTAAATTTCCTGGATATTTCTTTTTCTGTATTTCCATGCAAGGTTTTTGTTCCTTGTATATTTCTGAAAAATTCATAAATAAAGAATTAAAAAAAAAATAAAAAAAACAACACATTTTAGAATGTCTGTATACCAATGACAGAAGTCTTAAGAAGTAAGATGGGAGAGCTAAAGTGCACAGCAGTGAATGAGATTGACATAACTGGCATCTCAGAGACCTGGGGGGAGTTGTTTAAAAGTTTATTTCATTTTTTAACAAAATAAACATTTGACGAAATGAAATTTGTGGTAAATCAAATACCCGAAAACGAAATGAAAAACAAAACAAAAATGTTTCTTCTTCCCACCCTTAGTAACCTCACAGCTAGACTACTGTAATTAATGCACTGTACAAGGGTCTAACAGATGAGGCGCTCAACAGACACTAGATAACAATAACAATAACCCTCTAGCATCCTTTCTCCCAAAAATCATACTCCCTTCCTCCTTCCAATGAAATCCACAGACACTTGTCTATTTTACCTTTAGTTAACCCCTTCAGCTAGAGCCGCAACCCAGAATTTTGTAAATAGTTTTTTCCATCTCATTTTATTCTATGTTTTTATGTTAACCTATCTAACTGCCCTCTGGACCCTTTATCCTTCCACTTCTTTCCCATCTTGTTCCTTCGCCGCCCTGTTTCATGTAACTTATTTTTTCATTTTCTAAATCTTGTTATATTAACCCTATTATATGTAAACCGATGTGATATGCAAATGAATGTCGGTATAAAAAAGTTTTCAAATAAATAAATAATAGTAGAAAAGTCTGCTGCATGACAAATGACAATATTGCACCTGTCCTACAGAAACTACACTGGTTTCCTGTTCCCTACAGAACCAAATTTAAAACCCGGACACTGGTTATCAAAGTTCTAAGAGGAGCTTTTCTTTACTTGAAAGATAGGCTGTTCTCTTATAGGCCCTCCTCCAGACCACTAAGATTCTCACTTGATGCCTTCAAAATAACTCAGTTGACAAAAGAAAGCAAAAGAACAGATACCTGCTGACGATCCTTATTGGAATGGGAGCAGCACCTGCCTTATGGAATTCCCTCCTAGAAAACCTTTGCCAGAAGCACTGCTACTCACATTTCAGGAAGTAACCAAAAACCTGCCTTTTTCTTCCAGGCATTTAACTCCCCACCCTTGCACTAAACAAAACTGACTACAAATACTGCCTAGCACCACTTTGAGTGCCATGAATGGGTTGCAACAACTTTTATTTTATGTTTAGCTAGTAATATTAGCTACCTCTAATTTAGCCGTACTATGTACCTTTCTCAAGCCAGAATTTATAAGCTGCTATAGATAAACTGATATTTTAAATTTAGTAATTATTTGATTATCTCAAGTTCAGCCTTTTTGTGCACCCTCCTCAGAACTATATGGTTAAGCTGCTACTGATCTCTGATGCACGCTGCTATTCTAAATTATTATACCTTGTTGTGAGTGAATTTCTTATTCAAAAAAAGCTGGTAATAAATCTTAATAAATAAATCCAAATAAATAAGAAATAGCTCTGACTTGTGCCTTTTTTTTCCCATAGTTTGCCTTGAGGCTTTTTCAGATTCCATGCCAATGGAACTGGATAGAGAGAATGGAAAGAGCAGTTCACATGCCAATTGCCGCAATGTTCCAGCCAAACTTACTTCTGCACTAAACTGGAATAAATCTATTTGGGGTAAAGGTCTCAGGGAGACAAATAAAAACCATGTATTTAAGACGTGAATCACTAGCTGTGGACAGGAACAGAAACAGAACAAAGCTTAATAACAATGAGGTCAATATTCAAAAACCATTTTATGGATAACTGAAAAGTTATCCATCTAAATGGCAAAACGGTGATATTAATAGCCTTATGCAGCTACATTAGACAATTAAGTTAGATGGGTAGGTGCATCAGGCTAACTTAACTAGCCACTCCTGGCTGAATATTGGCCCCACTAATAATTGGTGAGGTACACTTTCCATGCACTCCAAAAAAAATCTTTTTTTCAGGCCCTTCCAAATATAGAACAGCATAAATAGGCATCAGACATCCACTGTACAACAGATGATATTTGGGAAAAACCAATGTTTGGCCACTATTCAACAAGTAGAAACTAAACCTGCCTGGTGCATCAACTTCATAGCATTCTACTTGGTGAAATGTGAAAGGAAGGGAAATGTCGATGCTCATCAGCTGTTTCTGGATCAAATGAAAAGGTAAGGACATAAAGGACTATGGAACAAAGGCATTGTATTCAAGGTACTGGCGCAAGTTAAAGTACACAAGACTGATGTGGCTTTTGATGCTTTTTTGGTGCCTTGGGTTGTTCATACCACTGTTGTTGGTGCTCTTTGCTCCTCTCACAATGCCTTGGGGTTTTAATGCCATTGTTCTCTATTACCATACTCCACATTTTACCTCTTAGGAGTTTTGATACCACTCTTCTCTTTGTGATGCTTCACTCTCCATCTCTTTGGGGTTTTGAGACCACCTTGCTGTTTTTCATACCCCTCACTCTTTCTCTTAGGAGTTTTGGTGGCCACTCTAGTGTTTGACATAGCTCGTACTCTAAGCTTCAGGGTGTCTATGCCTCTTTTGCTGCTGCTTTGTTTTTCTGAAGCTGCCTTGTGGTGTTCATGCCACTATTGTTGGTGCCTTTGCTACTCTGCAGGTGTCTTGGGGGTCTTCACATCAGTTTAATTGTTGCCTTTTGCAAAACGGTGCTGTCTGCTGCGGAGAATGAGCCAGAGATGGCATCAGTTTAAGAAGAAAGAAGAGGATGTTATCATCAGAGCTCTAAGGCCTGGGCCTAACCCTAGGCTGAGATCCAAGAGTCAAGACTTGGCCCATAGGCTGAGGCCCAGGCATCGTGACTCAAACTCCAGACTAGGCCACAACATCAGGTCTGAGCCTGGGTCCTGGTCTAGGATGAGACCCAGGCATTAGGACCCAGCCTCCGGACTAGGTTGCAGAATCAGTGGGCTCTAGAGTAGGCCAAGGTCTAGGCATCAGAACCCAACTGGCTGTTTCCTCAGATACCTTACAAATCAGGTAAGTGTTTGGAGGGCTTGTGTGATGGCCAAGGCCCTGACATTGGCCCAGACCTAGGCTGAGATCCTGGTGTCATGTTCGGGCCTAGGCCAAGGGCCCTGCTTTGGGTTCTGGCTTATGCCCTAGATGAAGACCTGTCCTTGGGCCTAAGCCTAGTCTCAACTGGATGTTTTAAACAAATTTCATGAATAAGGTTCCTTTCATTCAGGGGTTCCCCAAAGGAAACAAAATTACCTTATTGTTGCATTTTGCAAATTCATTAAAATGAATGCATATCCCTAGGACCTTTTACAAAGGCAATAAATCTATATGCTAGATAAATAAATAAAAGTAAGAGGAAAAAGAAAATGATCTAGTTCTCAAAGAGGTGACTGAAAAAATTCAGGCAAAAAGAACAGCGTTCAAGAAGTATAAAAGATCCCATAAAGAGGAACACAGGGAAAATGAAATTGAGAGAGATGAAGAAAGAAATCAGGAAAACAAAAGGTGAAGCGGAAGAAAGGATTGTCAAAGAGGTAAAGCGAGGTGATAAAACATTTTTCAGATATATCAGAGAAAGAAGGGAGGCCTGAAGCAGCATAGTGAAATTGAAAGGTGATGGGGAGTAATATGTGGAGCAAGATGAAGAAATGACAGAAATATTAAACAAAT